>NC_056739.1:956609044-956616544 GCF_019279795.1 Protopterus annectens
AGTGGAAGCAGTTTCTCCTCCCCATAAAGGGCCTTTGTCTTCATCTGCACCCACGGCCACATCCAAGCGTCGGGCACCAGTGTCTCAGCCACCCCTGGAGGGTGCCCCTCTTCCTCCGAGGCTTCTTCGGATGCTCCCACGAGGAAGTCCCTAGGAAGAGACTGTGTAAGAGGAGACACTTGGATTCTCCACAGGAATCCTTGACATCTGATACTGACTTAGATGAGTCAGAGGGGTCCCCCAAGTCACCTTCAGAAGATGTCTCTTTTCAGACATTTTGGAGATCCTGAAACAGAGAGGTGACTGGCAGTCCCTTCCCTTCTGAGGATGAGTCAGTTCTGCTGAAGGCATTTGGTGCTCGCCCTTCCTCCTCCTGGGTCACTCCGCCCTTCACGGCTAACTAATGGAACTTATTGCTCGAAGGGCGTGGGAGACTCCTGACACAGTGGAACCTGTTCCAAGAAACCGAACAAGTACATCACAGCTCCTCAGGATAAGTCCTACCTTACAAAAGGAGTTCCAGTAGACGCTATGGTGGTGGCTGCAGCCACGAAAAAGGAGATGTGGGAGTCTTCTTCGCCTGTCCATCCGCCTAATAAAGATTCTAGAACGATGGATAGATATGGGAAGCGCATTTTTAGTTCAGCGGCTTTTTCCATGCGGTCCCTGAACTATTTGACCCCTTTTACATGTCTGCAGAGCGATCTAGTCAAAGAGTTGGGAGATACCCTCCAGGGTGCTACAGATGCAGCTGTCTCAGAGAAAGTGACAGCGCAACTTAATACCCTAACATCGATTGTTAACTCGTCCATGAGGCTGATTTCTTACGCAGCGAAGGTTCGAGTAGGGCAGCAGCTTCAGCGATTGCTCTTCAGACAATCCTGGATGCGCCTATGCTCCTTCGGAAGCCTTCAAGTCTTCCTTTACAAACGCCCCATTTGACGGTGCCACTTTTTGGCCCCAAGGTAAAGGAGACCCTTACCCGGTGTGAACAAGAGGGAAAGACTCTGTCTGCTGTCGGAGTCCGTTTTTCCACCCCAACCAGACCGTACCCCAAAGGGCAACGCGGTGGGAAAATGTGGTTTCAAAACCCCAAGGGTCTTTCTCAGGCACACAGGGTGATGCCCCTCTAGAGGCAGAGGAGGGGCAAGGTGGAAGACGCCGGCTGGCGGCAGAGGGGTCCGCAACATCAAGGTGACAGGGAAACACTCCCTGGTAAACCTTTCCAGCACTCCTGAGAGGAGGCCCGACTGTCCTGCTCTGGAGGCAGTCGGGGTCGCTAGCTTTATACCCTCAGACCTGGCAAAATATAACTACAGACAAGTGGGTAAAAAGCGTAGTTACCAGAGGTTACAACATTCCCTTCCTATCCCATCCCATTCCAAAGAAAAGACTCCCAGATGTACCGCCCCATCTGCGAGAGCCAGCAGCTTTAGAAATTTCAAAGCTGCTAGAAAAAAGAGTCATCCAGCCAGTCCCAGCAGACCAGCAAGGATTCGGGACTTACTCAAGGTTCTTTTTAGTTCCAAAGAAAACAGGGGACTGGAGGCCCATTCTAGACCTAAGCTACCTCAATACTTTCGTCAAGAAAGAAAAGTTCAATGGTCACGCTTCAATCGATCCTTCCATTTTACAGAAGGACGAGTGGATGTGCTCAGTAGATCTAGAGGATGCATACTACCATATCAAAATGGCCAGGGCATCCAGAGATCATTTGCGCCCGGCTGGGAGCCAGTCACTTTCAATTCGAGCCCTGCCCTTTGGTCTGACCTCAGCCCCCAGGGTCTTCACCAAATGCATGGCAGTGGTAGCGCCTCACTTGAGACGCCAGGGATTCCAGGTGTTTCCGTATCTGGACGACTGGCTCCTTTCAGCCACCACCCGGCCAACTACTGCAGGCCAGAGACTATGTGCTTCAACTGTGTGTTCACCTAGGGATCTCCGTAAATTTGAAAATCCTTACTTCAGCCATCACAAAATATCTTGTTCATAGGAGCAGAGTTAAACACACGTCAATTAATTCTGAGGCTTCCCCCCAGAAAGGATATTATCACTGCAGACTCACATACGTCTTCTACTCTTGTCAAGAAAATCTCCTGCAAAGCTAGTACTGAAGGTGTTGGGCCTGACGTCACCCTCCCTTACTGCGATTCCCTGCGAAGGCTGCACATGAGAGTTCTACAATGGCTACTATTTGCTCAATGGTCATTTCAACAACTACCTCTAACACACGAGATTCTCATAACAAAGACTTGCAAAACAGATCTAAACTGGTGGCTCCAAACGTGCAACCTTTCCCAGGAGGCCGTTTGTACTACCCACCACAGTTACGGTGACCACGGACGCTTCCCTGATAGGGTGGGGGCATCTTTCAGGGACAGACAGTCCAAGGCGAATGGACCAATTTGGAGTACAATCTGCACATCAATGTTCTAGAGTTGAGGGCAGTGTTTCTAGCGTTGCAACACTTTGCTCCCCTTCTTCCTCTAGGGACTATTGCAGTTCAGACGGACAACATGTCGGTAGTCTGGTACATAAACAAACAAGGGGGAACCAAGTCCTATCAACTATGCAGAGAGGCCATGAGAATTTGGCAGTGGGCGGAGTCCACGGGTCGCTTTCTAATAGCAACGCACATCCCGGGTCATCCAACGTCATAGCCAACAGGCTGAGCAGAGCAATTCTGTTACCGCACGAGTGGTCTCTAAAACAGTCAGTGGCGAAAGGATCTTTCGCGTGGGGCCAGCCTTCCTGCGATCTGTTTTCGTCTCCAATGCACGCCAAATGCAGGAGCTACTTTTCCCTTTTACCCTCCCCAGGGGAAGTCCCCAGGACGCACTGGTTCTGATTGGCCCCGGGACTCCTATACGCTGCTTCCCCATTTCCTCTGATACCGAAATGTCTCCAGAAAGCCAGGAAGCTTCACAGGACGATAATCCTCATTGCTCCATTCTGGCCTCGTCAAATTTGGTTTCCCTTCCTGAAAATTCACTGCATTCGGGGACCCTGGATTCTGGACCCAGAGCCAGATCTATTGACTCACTCGTCAGGGTTTCCCCATCCCGCGCTCCTGTCACTCCATCTAGCAGCTTGGCTGCTCCAATTCTAACTTAGCCAGGTCTAATCTCTTGTCACCAGCAGTCCAGGATATATTAGTGGCTTTGCATAAAGCTTCCACTACTAAAACATATACTAGCAAATGGAAACGTTTGTATTCTGGGCGAATACACACCACGTTGATCCCTTTATAGCTCCTTTGAATAAGATATTAGAATTCTTAACAGACTTATTTCATCAGGGTGCTTCTCCTGCTACTCTAAGAGTTCAATTGGCAGCCATTTCGAATTTCCATGTGGAAGAATGTGGAGCTCCTATCATGGCTCACAGACTTTGTAAAGCCTTTTAAAAGGAGTTTTTCATATTAGACCTCCGGTCAGATCTCCTACGCCACCTTGGAGTCTAAACTTGTTGCTATCTAAATTAATGTTGCCCTTCTTTGAACCTGCCTCTTCTTGCCCATTAAAATTTTTGTCCTGGAAAACTCTCTTTCTGGTAGCCATTACTTCTGCTAGACGAGTGTCTGAACTTCAGGCTCTCTCCATCAAGCACCCTTATTTAATCTTTCACTCTGACAGAGTTTCTCTTGAACCAATTCATCCTTCCTCCCTAAAGTGTGTTCTATTAACAATATTAATCAGTCCATTGAATTACCCACTTTCTTCAAAAACCACTCCAACAAAATGGAGTATATGTTACACAAATTGGATGTTCACAGACAGCTAAGGTTTTATTTGGATAGAACAAAAGATCACAGGAAAACAGATCAACTCTTTGTGGCTTTTGCTGATAGCAGGAAAGGACTTGCAGTTACCAAAGAACTCTTTCTAAGTGGTTAACGGATTGTATAATCTATGTATACGATTCTGCAAATCAACCACTTTTAAACAAACCCAAAGGACATTCCACAAGATCAATATCTACGTCTTTGGCTCATGCAGCTCGCCTACCTCTGGATGCTATTTCAGCGGCTGCTACCTGGTCTAAGCCACATACATTTATTTCTCATTATAAAGTAGATAAGGTTTCTAGGGACAGGGCAACCTTTGGTTCCACTGTGCTCAAGAACGTCCTCCCGTGAGTTCCTCAGGATCAAGGAGCTAGGGACGCTACCCATGTGTAAGAACAAACGGCGAGATTGAACACTATCACATATAGAAGTTATGTCCTTACCATAACGTTCCATGTGGAGTGTTCATCTCGCTTTGTTCTTACAGTCCCACCCTCCCACCCTTAGGAAGAACGTTCTTTGATGCCTGGCCAGAAGCATTTCTTTTTTGCTACTGTCATTATTCTGTGTACATAGTTGGTATACACATATTCTTTATATGTGTCTGTTTATGTATATATAGGTGTATGACATGAATGTGCTATTATGTAGATTGGTTTGCTTGCAAACTAGATCTGAGGTAAAGGCAGAGGGGGATTGTGGGTATTAGATTGTCTCGAGCTTCTTCTCGATGCAGAGCTTGCAAGAGGCCGGCACGGAGCCGAGGATCGGCTCCGAACCCATGTGTAAGAACAAAGGCGAGATGAACACTCCACATGGAACGTTATGGTAAGGACATAACTTCTATTTTTAGTACTTCATAAATAAGCACCTATACAGGCATGTCTAAGGGTCAGCTTCCTGTGTTTTCTCCTGCCTACCTGAAGAATCTGGGCATCTTGGGGCAATGCAGCAATTGCCTCATGTACACAGACAACCCTCTCCTCCTTCCACCGAACACTACAACCTGTGAGAGATGCACTTATATAGCCAAACTGGAAGCAAAGCTCTCTTCACCCAAGACTCAGTGTGCCACTCAACCACAGCCCATAAGGCATAACAACGTACCCAACACTCTAGTCATAGGTGACTCTATAGTCAGGCACACTGATGTTCCACTCATCAGGCTAAACAAGGAGAAAGTTACTGTCAGCTGCCTGTCGGGTGCCAGGATCAGCCACATAATGCACTCACTCAGGTCACTCCACAACAAGTACAAATATGACTCTGCCATTGTCCATGTTGGTGTGAATGACCTGATATGTACCTCCCTGGACTACATGAAAAGAGACATGAAGGAGCTGTCCGATCTTGTAGCCCAATCAGGTATGACCCTAGCCCTGAGTAGCATCCTGCCATCACCCAGAATGATACCACATTTCAAGGACAAAATGATTGACTTCAACAATTGGCTAAACTACTGATGTAATTCTAAGGGGATCCAGTATCTCTGTGCCTGGGATGACATGATCGACAGACCACAATGCTTTACCAGAGATGGCCTGCACCTGTCACCCTTGGGATTCTGGATACTGGCTAAGGCTCTTGCCACCCCTGTAGTGCTTTTTTAGGCAAGGTTCAAATGACAGACTCACCACAGTAACAGGTACAAGCAAGCAAAATCTGAGGGTAATGCTACTCATTGCTAGAAGTCTAAACCTCAAAATGCACTCACTCGAGGCACTCCTTAAAATGGAGAACATCCACATCTGTGCAGTGACAGAGACCTGGTTCAAGGCTCCAGAGAGCACCCCTGCATTACCAGGCTATAATTCATACCACACCTTTCGGCCACCTAACCCGGACTGAAAATCTAAAGGCGGAGGCGTGTCCATATTCATTAAGTATATCCACACCTCCAGGCTAGTTGCTCAGCATAATGCATCCGAGATTATCCAAGTGCAACTAACTCAAGGCAAGACTGCAATCCAAATTGTAGTTTGCTACAAATTCCCCACCATGTCCTAGGATTCTCACTCCTCATTTCTTGATACACTGGAAAATATTAGGGTACAATCTAACACCCTAATAATAGGTGATTTCAACTACTCCACCATTAACTGGGAAAACTACTCATGTACCAACTCTTTTGCTCAATGTCTTCTGGAATTCATAAATTCCAATGACTTGGATCAACTTATCCACACTCCCACCAGCGGCAGCAATATCCTAGACCTGGTCATTACCAACATGGGCAACCAGGGTGTTCCACACCAAAGGTCAATTCCTTGTTGGTCAGATCCGACCACAAGCTAATCACCCTAGACATCCACATCCTGACCCCACCCTCCATTAGGGAAACCACTGTAAAAAAAATCTCCAAAGCCAACTTCACTGTTCTTAAGACAGAAGTGGCAAACTTCACAACACCCATGCAGACAGCCAATAGAGGTACGACTGCTGAATCCTACACAAATGCACTTTATAAGCACTTACACGAGTGCATGGATCATGAAATCCCTAACAGAAACAAGATGTTATCCTCCAAAAAAAGAAGCCAATCTGGTGGTCCCCTGCCATAAACAAACTCTACAACAGAAGAAAGAAACTGTTGCAAAAAAAGAGTAAAATCCAATGATTGGAGGAACTCCTTGGTCAGCTTCAGTAAAAAGATGAGTTTCCCTCATAAAATCCTCCAAAGCTAGTTACGAAAACAAATTTGCCACTGATTCTAAAGACAATCACAAAGCATTCTATAGCTATGTCAAGAATCTCAATGGCAACACTCAGATCTGCTCTGAGCTACAGCACAATAGCACTAAATATACAGAACCAACTGATATTGCCAACATCCTGGCAGATAGTTTCAGTGCTAACTTTACCCCCCTCTCACCCCCTAAAGAGCCCATCTCTATACCTGAAGAATGGCTGCACAGGTAAAAACCACACTCTCCAAAGCCAAGAACACAGCATCCATGGGACCTGACAACATCCCAGGCTGCGTTCTACATGAACTACAGAAAGAACTGGCACCCCACTTAAGTACCATGTTCAATCATAGCTTCACCTCAGGCTTTGTGCCCACTGAACGGCACACAGCGACGGTTATCCCACTCCACAAAGGGAAGCCGCCACGGACCCCCGGAACTACTGCCCCATTAACCTGATGAGCCTGGTCTGCAAGGCTATGGAATGTATCATCATGGAACTTATAAACAATGACATTGGTAATCTCCAAACTCTGGACCCCACCTAATTCGGGTTTGTAAAAGGTAACTCATGTCTCCTAAACCTGACTGACATCTTTGAAGCGGTCACCAAAGCCGTAGATGAGGGTAAGGTGGTTCACACAGCCTATCTAGATCTCACCAAGGCTTTTGACACCATCCCCCACTCTGGAATTATAGATAAACTCACTAAACTAGGTATAAATCCCTATGTCATAAGATGGGTTGCCAGCTGGCTCACTGACAGAACTCACTCTGTGAAAGTAGCTGACTCTAAATTTGACTTCAGACCAGTGACAAGTGGAGTACCACAGGGTTCAGTCCTGGGTCCTCTCCTGTTTGGTATCTACTTTTCAGAAGTACAGGCTAACACAGAAGGACTTTGGCTAATGACGTTCGCAGATAACTGCAAACTAGAAGCCATAATTGAAACTCCTAACGATGTGGACATCCTACAAAAGGGCCTCACAGAGACAGATGCCTGATGTCAAAGCCATGGCCTCAAGC
>NC_056739.1:956621544-956724044 GCF_019279795.1 Protopterus annectens
AACCTGGTTGACTTCTTCGAGACAGTCACCAAGGCCATAGACGAGGGAAATGTGGACACCATTCCTCACTCAGATATTATAGAAAAACTCAGCCTGAACATAAACTCCTACGTCACAAGATGGGTTGCCACCTGGCTTACAGACAAAACTCACGTGGTAAGAATAGCAGGCTCCAGGTCCGACTCTAAACCAGTCACAAGTGGTGTCCCGCAAGGCTCAGTCCTGGGAACCCTACTGTTCAGCATATACTTCTCAGAAGTACAGGCATACACAGGAGGACTATGGCTAACAAAGTTCGCTGATGACTGCAAACTGGGAGCCATAATTGACTCTCCAGCTGACACGGACATCTTCCAAAAAGGCTTTACTGAGAAGGACACCTGGTGTCAAAGTCATGGCCTCAAGCTAAATACCAAAAAATGCATAGTCATCCCATTTGGGAAAAACAAACCACCCACGAATTATCACATAGGTGGCAGCCTCCTTAATACAGAAGAGGTAATAAGAGATCTGGGGACCCAGGTAGATAGTAATCTCTTCTTTGACAATCATATTGCCAAAGTAGTTAGGAAATCCTTCTATGTGGCCCATCTAATTACTAAAGGATTTGTATCTAGATAAAAAGAGGTTATAGTGCCCCTCTACTCGTCACTCATCAGACCCATCATAGAGTACAATGCCTTATTTGGGATGTACCTCACAAGACACTTCCAACAGCTGGAAAGACTACAAAAGTACCTCACCAAGAGGATTACTGTCCTCAAACATATGTCCTATGCAGCCCGACTGAAAAAACTCCGGCTGTACTCAGTGGCATATCGTTTAATCAGAGGTGATCTCTGCCTGACTTACAAAGCCATGTCCAACTCAGAATTGATGGACATGCTCCACCTAAAGAAATCCAAGTCACTGAGCGCCACGCACTCTAGTGAGCTAAACCTCGCCACAACAGTAAATAGAACATGCTGGAGGGATAGATTCCTGTCACAGAGACTCCCCATGCTTTAGAACAAAATTCCTATCTACATTGGGCAGAGCCCCTCACTAACACTCTTCAAGAGAAACCTTGGGAGGGTGGCCTAATTGTTAAGGTGTTTGCCTTACAAACACAAGGTGCAGCGTTTGAGTCTCACAAGGGATAATTGGCTAGGCTGAAAATGGCTCGCAATGGCAGTTAGTCTAGTACTAATCTATGAGGCTTAATATCAGAGCTTTGGCCAGCTAACATCTACCTGAAATCAGCTGGACGTATAAGTGAATTTAAGTACACTTATATCTGCTCTTTTGCATATAGTACTGTATTTAATTTATTTATTTGTGTTTTTAACTGAATATTAACTCAACTGAAGTTGTGGCTGTCTCTCTACAGAGTACTTTTTAGAATTTCTATGTAGCCATTGATAGCAGTGAGTGGTAGTTTCACCTCATCACTGTCATTCTGTCTTGCCTTACATAAGTGGTACATTTTGAGTTATCTCTGCTTAATATCAGAGCTTTGGCCGGCTAACATCTACCTGAAATCAGCTGGATGTATAAGTGAATTAAGTACACTTTTATCTGTCTTTTGCATATAGTATTGTATTTAATTTATTTATTTGTGTTTATTAATGAATATTAACTCAACTGAAGTTGTGGCTGTCTCTCTACAGTTAGTTCCCCACCCACTCTCCCTGTTCTTGTTTTGGTGTTAGTGTTGGTGGCTTTGAAATTGCCTGTTCCTCTTGTAGATTTGTATTTGGATACTCCTTCTGGGCACATCTCATTTGCTCACTCAACTGAGTCCAGTGAGATCATATTCTGATTTCAGGCACTCCTACTGTGTACAAAGAGAGCATTTGGGAAGGACAATCCCTGTAGCCTCTTAATCCTGCTCTATTCCCTTCCTCAAAAAAAAAAAAATATATATATATATATATATATATATATATATATATATATATATATATATATATATATATATATATATATATATATATATTTTTTTTTTATTCAGCTGCTCTTACTGTAACTGTCTTAGTTGCTCTTCTGTGTGCTATCTGTTCAGTTGCTCTTACTCTGCACTTATTACTGCTTGTTAGTAGCCTTCTAATTTACTGCCTTCTGCACTTGTTTTTTAGTCATTTGTTAATTTAATTGCATTTATTTGAACAGTATTTACCGTAGTGTTGCTACACACTCGGGTGTGCTGGCCTGCACTACAATTTGAATTGTATTAACTGCTGTTTTTAGCTGCTTTTATGTAACAAAAAAAAAAATTCTAAACTTCTTTCCTGCCTTTCCTGTAACTAGTCAAGTCCAGATACAGACTTGCTGTATCCAGGACTGTTGGTAAGCTTCTGAGCCCCCCCAAGCCTTTCTGTGTTGGAGGGAAGCCTTCTAGCTCATCAGTGGGAGTGGTAAGCATCAGGTAGCCTATCTACCACAAGAAGAGTGGTCCCTGGCCCAGAAATTGTAGTTGTTGGCTGTCTGAGCAGTTTATTTCCATCTCTTTCAACTTTCTGGTTTGAAAGCCGCACTTGTGCCTGTTTCCCACCTTTCCTATAACTAGCCTAGTCCATTTACAGAGTTGCTGTATCCAGGATTGTTAGTAAGCTTCTGAGCCCCCCAAGCCTTTCTGTGTTGGAGGGAAGCCTTCTAGCTTATCAGTGGGAGTGGTAAGCACTAGGTAGCCTATCCTCCATGGGAAGAGAGAGTTTTAGGCCAGAAATTTTAGTTTATTTGGCCGTTTGGGCAGTTTTCCATCTCTTTCAACTTGCTGGCTTAAAAGCCTACATTTGTACTTGTTCCCCACCTTTCCTGTAACTAGTCTAGTCCAGGTACAGATTTGTTGTATCCAGGACTCTTTGTAAGCTTCTGAGCGCCCCAAGCCTTTCTGTGTTGGAGGGAAGCCTTCTAGCTTATCAGTGGGAGTGGTAAGCATTAGGTAGCCTATCTACCACAAGAGGAGTGGTTCCTGGCCCAGAAATTGTAGCTATTGGCCGTTTGGCCAGTTTTTTCCATCTCTTTCAATGTTCTGGTTTAAAAGCCGCACTTGCACTTGTTTCCCACCTTTCCTGTAACTAGCCTAGTCCAGATACAGAGTTGCTGTATCCAGGACTGTTGGTAAGCTTCTGAGCCCTGAAAGCCTTTCTGTGTTGGAGGAAAGCCTTCTAGCTTATCAGTGTGAGTGGTAAGCACTAGGTAGCCTGTCTACCACAAGAGGAGAGATTCTTGGCCCAGAATTGCAGTTTATTGACCATTTGGACAGTTTGTCTGTCTCTTTCAACTTTCTGGTTTAAAAGACCACATCTGCGCTTGTTTCCCATCTTTTCTGTAACTAACCTACTGGGTAGCACTAGAAAGCCTTAAACTGATACAAGCATTTTAGCTTAGAAGAGAGACTTTGGAGTGATTAAGTATCAGTTTTCTGTACTTTCTTGCTGTACTTAACTGTTTTCTGCTTAAACGCAGTTTTTCCAACGTTTATTGTGATTTAAAAGCTTGTTTTTTCACATATTGTACTTATTTGACTGCCTGCATTTTAAAAAGTTGTTTTTTGTTTAAATTATTTGTTTAACTGTTGTAGGCTACACACTAAAGTGCGATAGCCTTTTCTGATCGTTTGTAGTCGTTTAAAGCTGTTTTAAATGTATTTTTTACTGTTTTTGCCTTATCCTTTCAAAAAATAAAACAAAAAAAAAATTCCTTGTTTCCTGCTTTTCTAAGCTGGTATAGTCCAGTTTTCAGGCTAGTGCTGAATTCAGGGCTGTGATACTAGTTTCTGAGTTGCCCATACCTTACTTGGATAGAAGGAAGTTTCTCTGTTCACCTGTGAGAGAGGGGAGCTTTGAGCAACCTATCTGTCCCTGCAGAAGTGGTTCCAGCCCAGAAGTTAGTAGTTTATTGGCCATTTTGGGCTAATTTCTATCTCTTTCATTTCCCTACTATAAAAACAGCGTTTGCACAGTTTTGCACACCAGGCAGTGCCGGTTAGCTACGGTTAAATTATTCCCAGCTCCACTAAGTCTCCTCTTCAGTTTTTCCCTTGAAACTAGTCTAACTCTCAACCTAAACACTCAAAAAGCATCTTACAGCCCAGCACTTGCTCAGACCTAATAGCAAGCACTAATATACCCTGACACTGATTGCCCAGCAGGGCAAGGCTCTTTATTCACCCCTCACCAACCAAACAACTAAGCAGCTCAACCTACTATTCAAGAATGACCAAAGGGCAACTTCAGGTACACTCTCCCGTCCAGCTGGTGAATCTGGGTATCCTGAGGCAATGTTACAACTGCCTCATGTACACAGACAACCCTCTCCTCCTACCACAAAACACTAACATATGCGAAAGATGCAATTATACAGCCAAACTGGAAGCTAAGCTGTCTCCACCCAAGACTGGAACAGACAGTCAAGAGGAGAAGGTTAACACTTGCACCACAACTCCAGCCACACACAGACCTACTAAAACAGCACTGGCAAAAAATACACAAATACACAAAATCATACTCGGAGGCTCTAAATAAAAACCTGCAAAAGCATCAGAGACCTCCAAAGCAGACACCCAAACAACCTGCACTTCCCATCACAAACCAGATAGCACATAAAACACAAAATCAGTGTGCTGCACAATCACAGCCCTTAAGGCAAAATAATATACCTAACACACTAGTAATAGGTGACTCTATAGTCAGGCACACTGATGTTCCACTCACTAGGCTGGACATACAGAAGGTTACTGTTAGCTGCCTGTCAGGAGCCAGAATCCACCACATAACACAAGCACTCCGGTCACTCCAGAACAAGTACAAATATGACTCTGTCATTGTTCATGTTGGTGTGAATGACGTGAGATGTACCTCCCTAGACTACATGAAAAGAGGCATGGAAGAGCTCTCTAATCATGTAGCCCAGGCTGGTATGACCCCTGACCCCGTGAAGCAGCCTGCCTTCACCAAGAATGATACCTCAGTATAAAGAAAAAAAGATCAATTTCAAAAATTGGCAAATCTTCTACTGTCATTCAAAGGGGATCCAGTGTCTGTCAGCCTGGGACGACATGCTCGACAAGCCGTGTTGCTTTGCAAGAGATGGTTTGCACCTTTCACACCTAGGCTTTCGAATACTGGCCAAGGCTCTTGCTGCCCCCATAGTGCCTTTTTTAGGCAAGGCTCAAAAGTCAAACCCACCTCCGTAAACAGCACAATTAACAAAAAACTGAGGGTTATGCTACTCACCGCCAGGAGTTTAAATCTCAAAATGCACGCACTCAAAGCACTCCTCAGTATGGAGAACGTCGACATCTGTGCAGTAACTGAAACCTGGTTTAAGGCTCCAGGGAGCACCCCAGCACTACCGGGCTACAACTCATACCATATGTTTCGGCCACAGAACACGGACCAAAACACAAAAGGAGAGGGTGTATCCATATTCATCAAGGATACCTACACCTCCAGGTTAGTGGTGCAGCATGATACCTCTAAGATCATCCATGTGCAACTAACATCGGGCAAATCTGCAATGCAAATTGTGGCCTGCTACAGATCACCCTCCATGACCCAGGATCACCACTCCACTTTCCTGGAGACACTGGAAAACATGAAGGTCCTACCAAACACCCTGATATTGGATGATTTCAATTACCCTACCATTCACTGGGAAAACTACTCGAGTCCAAATTCCCAGGCCCAGCACTTCCTGAAATTTATCAACTCAAATGCCCTGGATCAGCTGGTAAACTCTCCTACCAGAGGTGAAAACATATTGGAATTGGTCATCACCAACATGGGCGACGTGTTCCACACTGGAGGTCAACCCGTCACTGGTTAGATCAGACCATAAACTAATCACTCTGGATGGCCACACCCCACCACCACCCCCAACTAAGGAAACCACAGTAAAAAACTTTTTTAAAGAAAACTTCACCTTACTTAAGACAGAGGTGGTAAGTTTCACAGCCCCCGCACTAAAGGATAACACTGCCCAAGGTGCAGAAACCTTTACAACTGCACTCTATGAGCACCTACAAGGATGCATGGATCATGCCATCCCTAGCAAAAACCAAGACTCACTCCTCTAAGAGAAGGAAACCAGTTTGGTGGACCCCTGCAATAAACAGGCTATACAATAGAAGGAGGAAATTAGTTCAGAAAAAAATCAAATCCCAAGAAGGATAGACATCCCTGATTAGTATCAGTAAGAAACTAAGGTCCCTCATGAAATCATCTAAGACTAACTTCGAAAGAAAAATAGCCAAGGATTCAAAAGATAACCACAAAGCCTTCTTTAGCTATGTTAACAATCTAAGTGGCAACTCACAGATATGCACTGAACTAGTGCAAAATAGCACAAAATATACTGAACCTACTGATATTGCCAACATCCTGGAAGATAGATTCAGTGCAAACTTCACCCCAACTCTCACCTCCAAAAGGGCCCACAACAATACCAGAAAAGTGTAGTGTCCCAAAAATAACAGATGCACAGGTGAAAACAGCCCTTTCAAAAGCCAAAAACACAGCGTCAATGGGACCAGATGGCTGCGTCTTGCACGAACTACAGAATGAACTAACCCCCCACCTAAACACGCTGTTCAACCTCAGCCTCTCCACAGGCTACATGCCCATAGAATGGCACACATCAATGGTTATTCCTCTCCACAAAGGAGGGGCCACAACTGACCCTGGTAACTATCGCCCCATAAGCCTGACTAGCCTGGTCTGCAAGGCTATGGAGCGCATCATCATGGAACTCATTAACAAAGACATTGGGAACCTCCAAACACTTGACCTGACCCAGTTTGGCTTTGTTAAGGGCAAATTATGCCTACTAAACCTGGTTGACTTCTTCGAGACAGTCACCAAGGCCATAGACGAGGGAAAGGTGGTTCACACAGCCTACCTTGACCTCGCCAAGGCTTTCAACACCATTCCCCACTGGGATATTACAGAACAACTCACCAACCTGAACATAAACCCCTACGTCACGAGATAGATTGCCAACTGGCTTACAGACAGAGTTCACATGGTAAGAATAGCAGGCTCCAGGTCAGACTTTAAACCAGTCACAAGTGGTGTCCCGCAGGGCTCGGTCCTGGGACCCCTACTGTTCGGCATATACTTTTCAGAAGTACAGGCAAACACAGGAGGACTATGGCTAACCAAGTTCACCGATGGCTGAAAACTGGGAGCCATAATTGACTCTCTGGCTGACATGGACATCCTCCAAAAGGATTTTTTTCCTGCAACTACTAATAACCGTATTTTCAAAGTGAAAAGAAAATGCACTCATACAGTCAAAGAGGTGCATTACAATTACTGGGTAATAAGCACAAACTGCATATTTATTCAACTCCATTATTAGCCTGTACTGCTCAGAATTCAGTTTGCTCCATGGTAGTGGTGCTGCGGTAGCATTGTCACCTCACAGCAAGACGTTGTCCCGTTCGATTCTCAGATAGAGTGTCTTCTGTGGAGACATGCGTGAATGGGTGTACCTTCGTTGAAGGTTGTGCGTTAGGGCCGGCAACTCAGCACGTAAAAATCAGCTGCCAATCATTAGCGGACCAGCGTTCCGCTGTGGCGACCCCTAACCGGGAAAAGCTGAAAGACACAACAGTAGTTGCAGGATTTTTTTACAGTTTATTTTTCTGTTGTGAATTTTGCACATGATTGTAAACACACAATGTTCCTCAGACTAATAAGTTTCTGGCATGTTGTTTTTATCTGCCCCTCAGAATAAATCCTTTCTAAATACATGCATGTGATGCTGATCTTATCACAGAAGTCTTTGTTAGGGAAGAAAAGTTGCAGGACCTTTTCCACAGACTATTCTGTTCTTGTTACACGTGTTTTTCTTGTTACACGTGTTAACTGACCAGTGGCACAACCCATATTTGACAGCATGGCATTATTTGTTTATGTGTGAATAAATGATGTGTGCACACACACATACACAGAAACATTTACACAGAAAAATACCTTTCGTACAGTATTACTAGTTGCCTGTCACTCATCCAGTATCGAGCAAAACTGAGCACCAGCACAGTTATTTGGCTGTGTAACTGTGATGTGCCCCTTGGCTGCAGTCTTATCTGTCGAAGGTCTTTCAGCTTCTCAGTAATACAGAAGTAAATATTTCATTAGTATAACAGTATAACTGAATATATCTTTTGTATTAACATAAAAACAATGTTTATATCTACCTTATTATATCTGTTTCTTTAAAATGTTTAAAAAAAGCACTGCTACTGACTGGATTCCAGTTTATTGGCCAGTCATTGTCCCTATTCTTTTATGTGGTCACAAGCTCTGTGTAATTACCAACAGGATGATATGAACTACAAAAATGAGGTTTCTCTGCAGCATAGCTGGCCTCAGTTTCTTTGACAGACTGAGCAGCTTGAGAGTCCAGGAGGATCTCAGTACAGTCACTGCTCCTCTTGAATGAGAGGTGTCTGTTAAGGTGGTTTGACCACCTAAGTGAGGATACCTCCTTAGCACTTCACAAAGAAGATATATCAGGCATTGTGGACTGGTAGATAACCTAGGACAGATCCGAGACATAATGGACACATTATGTGTCTCAGTTTTTATGGAAGTGCTTGGAGATCCAACAGGAAGAGCTGGAGACTTTTGCTTTAGATATGGAAGTCTGACCTGTCTTCCTCAATTTGCTGCCACTGCGACTTTATTCATTTTCAAACGTACTTATCCTGGTGGATAGATCGATGGAAGGCTGTATAGACATTTGTTTCATAGCTGAGTTGATGTGCATGGAAAAGGATGAAATGGCTAGTTTGTATTCCAGTCGCAGAAGCAGTTTCACAATAATGCTTGAGGGATAAGTTTACAGCAACAATAGACTGGAGGGAGCTGGTCAGACCGGGAAACATGCTCCTGCTCCTGTACTTACATGCAAGGATAAATTAATAGTCAGTGGCACATCAGAGGAGAAATAGTTATTATACAATTTTTCCTCTAAAACGTGCATGCTGATTGGCCAGCCCAACCAGCGTGCCCGTTGTAAATCCCTCAATATACTAACGGAAAAAGGTCCGTGCGGACTTTTTCCGTTAGTATAAAACACTGTCTCGCTATGTTAAAAGAGTTTAACATAGCGACACAGGTTTAAAAAAAGCAACACAGATCTCCGTTGCTTTTTTTAAAGCTGTTTCTCTATGTTAAACTCCTTTAACATAGCGACACAGTGTGTAAACAGCAACGGAGATCTTGCGATCTCTGTTGCTTTTTTTTTTAAACCTGTTTCGCTATATTAAATGGGTTTAACGTAGCGAGACAGCTTTAAAATAAGTAACGGAGATCTCCGTTGCTTATTTTAAAGCTGCCTCGCTATGTTAAACCCATTTAACATAGCAAAACAGTAAAAAGCAACGGAGATCTTGCGTTCTCCGTTGTTTTTGCCCACAGCTCTGATGTACTGCGTAGGCATGCGCAGTACATCAGAACTGCTGCGGAATACCAGACAGCTGCGGAAGGGCAGCAAAGAGGCATTATACAATGCCATTATTTAAGAAAAGTAATTATTTCTTTTCTTAAATAATGTCATTATATATAACAATAACCACTTCTGGGTGTGGGTAATGCGGGATTTAACCACGGTTGTCTTTGTTTGGTCCCTCGGGCTTCGCCCTCAGGACCAAACCACGCCAACCGTGGTTAAATCCCGCATTACCCACACCCAGGCGTGGGTTATTGCTATATTATACCCATTCCTTTAATGATTTTTACATGGGGCACTGAGTGTGGGCTGGTCAGTGTTTCTTTAGAGTCTGAAATGTCCCTAAAAAATAAACTACTCCTTTTTCTCCCCAAAACAATGACACATGCAAAAGAAAATTTCAGCATTACATTCCTGAATAATATCAATATTGAAGCAGTCTCCCATACCAAATTTTTAGGTGTAACAATTGCTGACCAACTGAAATTTGACTTACAAATTCAAAATTCCAAAAAAAAAAAAAAAAAAACTACCAGAAACTAGGCATACTCTACCAATAAATAAAAATACTTCACCATACAAACTAAAGCTACACTGGCAACGATATATCTTCTTCTTTCCCTATTGTATGCTGCACCTATTCTTACAAATCTGCAAACTTCTCTCAAATCTAAACTTGAATTGTGTTACCTCAAAATTGCCAGATTTGCAGCTAATAAATCATAGAAGTCACATTGCTGTCTTGCTCTTAAAACATTAAACTGGCTAGAACTATCACAATACCTCCAGTATACTCAACTTCTTCAAGCCCATAAAATGATAACAGCCCTTCATCATAGGTTCATAGGTTCATAGATTCATACTAGGCCCCCTATTTTCCTCCTGTTAATGCTAGATGTTTTTGAGAGTATGGCCAGTAGCAGAAAGGGCACAATGTTTTCTACTCAACCCTGCTGTCAACAGTCTGTGACATGGCGCTGGCATTGACACCCTGTGCAACTTGGACTCAGCCCTGGTTTCTGTCACTCAAGGGAGTTGCAACCCTAGCCCAGAGTGTAAATGTTACTGGGTAAGCTGACTGAGTTTTCAATGAAATGAGAGTGAGGGACCCTGGGTTAAGGCCTTAGCCAGATGACTGCAGCTGTTCTTGGTGCAGCCAGTTAACTGTTTGGTGAGCCAGATCGAAGCAGGCTGACCCGACTGATTTTCCCTCATCAATTGCACTCGTATCTGTTTGATGATCCAAAGTGCCACAAATTCCTGATGCTTTAGACTTGACAATCCTCTAACTGGGTTGGATCCAACTGTTTGCATGTAAGATGTGCCAGCCTATTGGGTCAGTAACAATTCCTTCTTTGTGGATTTGCAAAGTCAAGTTGTCAAGATAACAGTCCAGCTGCTCCTGGAGTGGGTATCAGAGGCTTTGTGAAGAGTTAGTCCTAGCTGTGTCGGAGGCAGGTTTGCGAGTTTGGAGGGCAACTTTGATTACAAGGCTGGACAAGCCATGTCCCATGTGTTTTTTGGGATTCTTGGCAGAGTCCCGTAAGGGACACCATCGGGGAGATCTTTGGCTGCTGGGTTCAGGATGGTATCGGAGCAGATGATTTTGGGTTTGGGGACTTTGTTGGGGGCAGCACTCATTTAGTGTCTGTAGATGTCTGTGGGATCAGTGTCTTGTTTATGGATTTGGAACTCATATGCCAGATATCTGGGAGTTTGGAGATAGGATGGTGGGAGAAGTTTTGTATTATGATGTTGTCTTGGTTGGTCTGGGGTTTTCTCTCGACCTGTTTGGCTGATTTATGTTTCAGTAGATCTCCTTTCTTTAGGTTTCTCAGGGTGTCTTACCTATGATTGCTTTTGTAGTCTTTCTTCTTCCTCTTTGTATTTTTTGTTAGCTTGATGAAGGGGTTGGTTTATTTTCTTTGTTTCCTCTTGTTTGAATTTCCTTTCTTGTTTGTTTTTTTGTTTTTGCCTTATAGTCCTTTTGCCTGCAGGTGCTGGTTTTAATGTTGTTGGGTGCCAGTGTGGGCTTGCCTGTGTTTTCCATACCTTGAGGTGACGCCTGAGGCTCTTGTCTTTGATTCAATTTAGAAGTGTGGGAAGTGGGGCACTAAAGGCCTGTCTTGTGGGTGGTTTTTTTGCCTTTTTCGGGTGGGGTGGGAAGAGCTTTCATGGCGTTTGGAGTCTTGAAGTGAGTCCACATGTTCTTTTCCATTCTGATTAGTTTGCTTGGTTCTCCATTCATTGGAGATTTTGGATCGGTGTATGGGGTTGTGGATTGACCCTCATGATGATGTTGTTAATTGGACTTTTGGTTCTTCCATTGTGCTCCCATTGTTGATTTAGGGCATTTATTATTTATCTCCATAGGAACAGTTTTGTTTCGGGTGGTGGGGCTTTTGCAGTGTGAGTAGCAGTTTTTTATGTTAGTGTTTTCATTTTGGGCTGTTTAGTTTGGGATTTATTAGGTTAGGTGAGTCAGTGAGAGGGTGAATGTTTCCTGAGTTTCTTGTATAGCTAGTACATAGTGGTTGAAGTGCACTTGGGTTGTCTATGTGAGTTTGTGGGTGGATTTCTGAGTTTGCATGGTGTGCAGCCGTCTTGTGCGGTTGTTTATTGCTATTTGATGGTCTCTGATAACCCCTCCTTGCTCCAGCTTGTAGTAGTGTGGCGGTTTTGATATGTGGGGAATTCTCGGGGCCTGGTGTCTTCAGGAGCACACAGGGGGCCTTCTGTGATCTCCATCGATGGGAAAGGGCCTTCTCCATACTGATTTGAGGCCTCGAGTGGTGCATTCTGTCATTACCCTTAGTTTTTTCTTCAGCATTTCTGGGGTGAGTTGGGTTTTTTTTTTGGGCCTTTGCCTGGTAGGCTATAGAATTGTCTTTTTTTTAGTTTTAAGTGGATTTGGTGGGGTGACGAATTTGAGCCGTCCCGAATCAGATGGGGTGGGGCAAGCCCATGTATGCCAGCATCGTGGCTTGGATGGATCCTTTAGTGGAGCCACTCCATAGTGGGGTGTTAAGCATGTGTTCCCAGTCTCTGTATTGTGGCATCATTCTGAATGGATCCAGATTTTAAGACAATGGGTCATGAAGATAATTGTATCAGCCATCGCAATATCTCTCTATTGTTTTCATGTTTATTGTCAAAGGTAGGGTACGCCTCAAGGTTACCAATACCCCACAGTGGCTGAGCTCAATTTGTTACCAATGTTATCCAACCACAGGTGCTTATTTATACGCTTACATTCTCAGCATGCGACAGGCAGCCTATTGATACCTGTTTGTGAGTTCTGGTGAGTGCTTAGAGTGACCTTGTGTAATGACTATGCCCGACAGGTGACATACTGGCATCTGACTTTCTCCTTAAGGGTGACTGGTGAGTCTGTGTCAGTGGACATGTCTATGTGCTGGTGTTGTGTGAGTGGATGAGGTGGTGGTTGTTTGGTTTGTGGCTGGTGTTCTGCTGACTCTGACTGGTGGGTGTGTGCTGCGGTGTGCTCTGAGGTGGTGGTTTGTTTGGGTGCTTTGGTTGGCTCTGCTTGTTTTGGTAGATTTTTGTTCAGAGCCTGATGTGTGTGTAACCTTGTCCTCCTGTGTGGGATTTGAGGTTGTGGTGGTAAGTGAGAGCCTCCAGACTGGGTGTGTAGCGTGCATCTCGGTCCTATTTGTGTTTGTGTGTCAGGAGGTTGAGAATCAGCCTCCAGTTTATGTCCCGCAGTTGCATCTCGAGCCTCATTTGTCAGGTTGTGTGAGGAGATTGTTGGAAGAGCAAACTGATGAGTTCACTGCTATTTGTGGAGCCATTTAGCGTGAAATCCCCCGACACTAGCTGGTGAGGAGAAATGGGGGCTTGCTTGGAAGGGTACTTTAAATGACAAGTAGACCAGTGGTTGGACAAGAGGGGGGGGTGCTTTGACGGGGGTGCCTAGTTTAGACAATGAGAATGTATGTATTGGGTCTGCTAGTAGTAGCTTTGAGGTTTTAGAATAGATGGATCAGTAGGTATAGTTAGGGAAGTATAGTTTTAAGGAATTTTTGACTTAGAGTGAACTTTAGGTGGTAGTTAGTTTAAAGTAGTATGTTGAGCTGCCCTTTTAAGAGTGGCCCAAATAGTTGTTTAACCTACTTAAAATCATGCTTGGCAGCGTTTAGGGCAGGTGCTTAGGTAGAAGGTGAAACAACGCCACTTGGACCGCCAAGCTACTTTATACTGGCTAGCCTGGAGGGGGGAAAACTGGACGAAAAGCCGAAAAATGGCCAAAACTCTAAAAATTACTGTAGCTTCCTGAGGAAAACTGACAAAAGGCAGCTCACAACTTCCCACTCAAAGTGGTAACCTAACAACCTTCCCCCTCCCCAGGAATTAGCAAGGATGAGAAAAACTAAAGCATAAAAGAATCAAAAAGCTCAAAAAACATGAAACTTTTTTAAACTAAAAAGGAGAGAAATTTTTGACAATTTTTTTTTTTTTTTTTAACAACAAAATTTTAAAAACACTTATCAAATTATATAACACATGCTATCAGCAACTACAATACAAGAACAGAAGAAGTAAAAACACATAAAAAGTAACAAAACAAGGATTCCAAGTGCAATAATAAGTTAGAACAAGATGGTAAAGAAAAGCAACAAAAAGGCAGCAGGTGGTGAGAAAAAAAAACATTTGTAGGATGTGCAAGGATCAAAAAATATATAGATGGTCAGCTCGCAGTGAGTTAAGTAGCTCTGAAGCCTCTGCTCTCTAGCTGTGCAAAGCGAGTTCTGTGCCAAGTATACAATAAACTGAAAGTTTTTAGGGGCTGGAACTAAAGAAAAAGAAACTTAAGGAAAACGCCAAGCTACTCCCAAACTACTGCAAGAAAGCTTCCCAAACCCAAATAAAGGCTCAGCTCCCTTCCACCCCACTGGTAGCAAGGTGGCTTCACAGGAACTACAACCAAGGCAGGAGGACTCAATAAAACAGCCCAACCAAAAGCATAATATCTTAAAACAAAACTAACTAGTTTTACAGGAAACTTTCTTTTTTTTTTTTTTTTTTTTTTTCTTTTTTTTTGTAAAAACAGGAACTGCTATAGCAAACAACTTATAAATGCTATGAATCAGCTACTAACTACCAGGACACAAGGATTTACAAACAAATCAAAACAGTACAAAACAAAAAACCATTCCAATATTAAGAATAAGTTAAATTTCAGAAAAACAGCAGAAATGTAGTAGACTAGATGTAGAGAAAGCACATTGCTAGAACTTCAACTTCATAAAAAGAAAAAAAATACTTAGTATACAGAGCCTGGTCAGCTCTGGACTCCCTGGAGCTGGATTACTCACTAGCAGACTGAAAGTTAAGCTGAAAGTTTTATAAAAAGCTAGTGAGACAGGCCAGAAAAACCACTAAACTGCTAAACTACAAAAACCTGATACCTACTACTGGACAAAAGCAGGCCTGCAGCAAGTCCACTCCCTCTGTGGTATGCAGGAGTACTGCCTTCCCCAAATAAGGCAAGGAACAAACGACGACACAGGACACCAAACCCCCCAGGAAGCAGAAACCAAAGCAACTGGAACTAGCTACTAAAAAAAAGGAAAAAAAAAGAGATATTTTTTTCTTTTTTTTCTTTTTTTTCACAAAACAGGCAGAAACAGGTACAGAAACACTTATAAATGCTATGAATCAGCTACTACAGCTTACACAGAAGAATTGCCCAGCAATCAGCTCCATTCTTACTCAGTATTAAAAATCGTACACTATGATCATCTGGACAACTAATTTCTATCTAATAAACCCAATAAATCTATAGGACAACTCCTGTACTCACACTCTGTTGCCATTCATTGGAATAACATCCCCTGAATATCGGAGCACTAGCAAGTACTCACCTGTTTAAAGACTCCTTAAAATACGTTCTCCCACAAGCCTGGCTTTGCACGTATATCTCTCCTGCCTAACCCACTCGTACTTCTACTAATTATACCTATCACTGCCTAAAACTGCTGTTCCTATATCATTATCTCCATCAAACGTACTTTTATGATATAGAACCTGCTCTTTCTATATTATTTATCATGTCTGTCAAATGTACTTCTCCTACCAACTATCTTCTACTTTGCCTATCGTTTCTTCTCTATTTTGCTTATAACTTTATTGTTCTAATTTTTTGACTAATTAACTCTGCTGTTTTGAATTATATTGTTTATTTTGCAAATTTTTCTTTTCAATTATGTAATTCTAAATTGTCAGAAACTTTTCTCCCTGGGCCTCCACTGAAAATGGGACCTGTGCCCAGTCGGATTTTCCCAATAAACAAATGTCAAATAATAAATAAGTAATAAAAATATTGCACATGTAACTGTATTTAAGATAACTGAGGCATATATATATATATATATGTATATATATATATATATATATATATATATATACACACACACACACTGTTTAATGGTTACTACTCATTTAACTTTGAGTTTATTGTTGTTGTTCTTGTTGCTGGTGTCTAATGTACTGTTTACTGGGAGAGCTTTTCTCCTTAGCCTCTGCTGTGAAAGTATTACTGACAGTCAAACTAACCTAGTACTCAGCAGTAATAAATAAATGCATTTTTTTTGCTAAATATATGAGACTGTCCCCCATAGGTACCCCTTAAATTAAATAAACTCCTACAATACATTATCTTTAAATACTAGAATACATAATGTTCATCAAATTGAGACCAGCAGTACATTTCACTATCTTATTCTGTAATCTAAGATGCATAACAGCAAAGGTGTTAAGAGACTGAACTAAATACAGTGAATCTGAAAGACTTAGTTTATGTGCTGAATAACAAATTCCAAAACAAGCTGAAAACTATTAAATCCTCAGTAGAGTAGTACTATGAAGGCTGAAAAAAGTTAAATGATTGATGCATGGCATAGAATTGACACCATTGGGGTTGTTATAGTTTCATAGGAACTGAAAGTCAGTCTTTATGCAAGCTACAATCATATTTCACCACATAAGGTTGCAGCTGAAGTTCCTTTTCATTTATGAATGAGAAGGCAAATGCCACGTCTCTTATCCCTTTTTAAGGGCAGCTGCAAGACCTCACTGCCTTATAAATATTTAAACAGTCCATCTTTACATCTGTTAACCAGCACATTGTTGTGTTGAGGTACATGTGAGGTTGTGACCCAAACCTAGTAAACAAAATTAAATATGCTAACAGCTGAAGAGTGTTGTGCTAGAAAACAGCAGTGTAAAGTATGCAATGCTTTACATAAATGTTCGACTTATCAGTCTATTTCAAAGTTGTTTATATATTTTGAAGCCTTGGTATACTTTATTTCATTTTTTGTGCAGCTATATCATCTACATTGAGTATATGTGCAGCTAAATAAACTGTAGTTAGTATAAAACTGTATGAGAAATGTATTACTTATTTAATGAGTCTGCTCTTTGCTCATATTCACTGCTCTGAAGCCTTCTGACTGATTTAATTTGGCTTCAAGCATGCTTGGCTGTGTTCTAGCTGTTCAGTTTTTTGCAAACACTAAGGAAATTATTCCTTCTGGAATAAAAAAGCATTGCAAGAGGTTGGGATAAACATCTGCGTCTGAATGAATTTTATCCAACAGACCTAGTTTGCTATCTTTCTCCTCCAACTGTTTACCATGACAGTCTGTGAAATTCACTTAATCGGCTCTTGCTACCATGTCAACTTCTAATCCCTCCCAATATATGTTAAGTACAAAATAAAACAGCACTTTTAGCTAGTTTACCAATGGAATTATAATAAATAATGCACCCTCCTTGATGGCTGTTCAATACTGAGTCGAGGAAAGACTGCACAGAAAAAATTAGTTTTCAGCCTCTTATAGATATGTGAGGGGTGAACTAATACAGTTACTTAAAGCTTCCAGAGATTTTTTTTTGTATATTTATGAGTGCTTGGGCTTGAATATGAGTGTCAGAAATTGAGGTTGTTAAGGAAATTACAAAGAAATATAATGATGTTCTGGATTTCTGAGAGAGTAGAGGGTATTTAGAATTCTCTTCCCATTCTTGTGAAGGAAAGAAGGAATACAGCCAAATCAAAGGCAAGTTTGGATGATTTTTTGATAATGGGTACTATGAATATTAATCATGCAAGAGGGGCTTTCAGCCTAGGCCTGAACTTAGAGCATCATTCTATCGTTAATTAAGTTATGTTACCTTTCTAAGTTATACAAATAAGTATGTAATTACCATAACATTCTATTTGTGTTGTCCATTTTCATTCTTCCTCAAGTGATGGGTTCTGATCCGATCCCTTGGTTCTGCTCAGCCATTGCAAAAGCTTGCGGCAACCAAAAACTCTCAAGCCTCTCCTTTACCCATAATGTACCATCCCTAACTTACCTGTGATCTTGTTTGTTGATTTTTGCCAGAAAGGAAATATTTGCTATGCATAGATAAAGGAGGTGAAAAATTGCATATAGTCAATACATAAAGAGACTGTATCTGGAGCTCAGTATAAAGAACAGTGATGTCCCCTAAAAACTCATTCTTCCAGAAGTTTGCAAAGGATGATTATTGGTGGGTAGGGAGTTGAGGAAGAATGAAAATGGACAAACACAGATGGAATGTTATGGTATGCATATGACTTCTTTATCTGATGTTGTCAGTTTTCATTCTGTCCTCAACTGATGGGACTGAGTCCTCAGCTACCTAAAATCCCAGGTGGACTCAAGGAAGGATGTTCCTGAGCACATTTGAACCAAATGATGCTCTTCCTCTGGAGACCAGATCCAATTTGTAATGAGTAACAAAGGTATGGGGAGTAGCCCAAGGAGCTGCTGCGCATGCGTCGTCCATGGATATTCTGGAAAGAAAAACTGAAGATGTTGCCATGGATCTGGTTGAATGAGCTCGTAGTGGTTGTGGTATGTATGGTAACCCCCAATTTTTTATAAATAAATGAGATATAATCAGGTCGCCATCTGGCCAAAGTTACTTTGGCAACTGGTTTTCCCATTTTCAAGTCTGCAAAGGAAACAGACAACAGGTCTATTTTTCTTATGTATTTTATTCCATGTAGGTAAAAATATAATTGCCTGTGAACATCCAGTAAATGTTAACATGTATTTGCGTTTGTTAGTAAATTTGTTGAAGAAAACTAGCAAATGGATGGACTGATTGATATTGCATTTTGACACTACTTTGGGAAGAAAGGATGCACTGGTTTGTAATGTAACTCTATCCTTGTGAAAAATCAAGTATGGTGGTTTTGAAGACAAAGCTCAAATTTCTGAAATTTGTGTAGCAGATGTAATGGCTACAAGAAATTTTTTTTTAAAGTAAAATATTTAAGGTCACACTTATGCATTCCCCTTTGAACCAGCAGCTAAGTGCATGTAGTACCAGATTAAGGTCCCATGGGGAGTAGGGTCTTTAAAAGGAGGTCTTAAAAGTACAGTGCCTCAGAAGAAATCTCTGCACAACTTATGAGAGGCTACTGAGGAACCCTCAAATCCAATGTGAAAGTTTGATATCGTTACTAACTGAACCTTTAATGGTTGAGGAACTAGCTTCTTCATTAAAAAGTAGGGCCAAAAATTCAAGGATCTTATGTATTAGAGCTGAAAAAGGTTCAACATTATTTTGATGTGCCCAATACACAAATCTTTTCCATTTACTAGACTAGAGTTTACATGTTTTAGGTTTATATGAAGATAAAATTATATATCAGACAGGGTAAGACAGAATAGGTTGCCTGGCTATTCATGGAATTGGAGAAGCTAGGCCATCAGCTTGAGTTTTGATATGCCTGGATGGCTCATGCCTGTTGAGTGAGACAGAAGGGTTGGAGTCGGATCCAGAAACCAAGGTTGGTGAAGTTAGTAAGGTCAAAGGAAGGGATACTAAATCTGTTGAGACCAGTAAGGTGCAATGAGGATGACTTTGCTCTTCAATGTGGCAGCTTTCTGTAGGAATTTTGGATCTAATGGGATTAGTAGATAGGTGCAAAGTAGACCGGGGGGGGGGGCAATCATGAAATAGAGCATCTCTCTGTGATTAGGGCAAAGTAGCTGCTGCATTTGTTTTCTAGGGGAAAAGCAAAATGATCACAGCAAGGCTGGCCCCACTGACAAAAAATAATTTCAGTCACATTCTTGTTGAAAGACTACTCGTGAGGTAGAAGAATGCACCTGCTCAGCTTGTCTGCTATCACGCAGAACTTCCCTGGAATGTACATTGCTATGAGAAAGCGGTTGGGATTCTGGATACTAGCTAAGGCTCTTGCCACCCCTATAGTGCCTTTTTTAGGCAAGGTTCAAATGACAAATTCACCACCGTAACAGGAACAGGCAAGCAAAAACTGAGGGTAATGCTACTCAATGCTAGAAGTCTAAATCTCAAAATGCACTTCCTCAAGGCACTGCTTAAAATGGAGAATATCGATATCTGTGCAGTGACTGAGACCTGGTTCAAGGCTCCAGAGAACACCCCTGCATTACCAGGCTATAACTCATACCACACTTTTCCGCCATCTAACCTGGACAGGAACACCAAAGGCGGAGGTGTGTCCATATTCATTAAGGATATCCACACCTCCAGGCTAGTTGCTCAGCATAATGCATCCGAGGTTATCCAAGTGCAACTAACTCTGGGCAAAACTGCAATCCAAATTGTAGCTTGCTACAAATCCCCCACCATGACCCAGGATTCCCACTCTTCTTTTCTTGATATACTGGAAAATATTAGGGTTCAACCAAATGCCCTAATAATGGGCGATTTCAACTACCCCACCATTAACTGGGAAAACTACAACTGTACCAACTCCTTCGCTCAACGTTTTCTGGAATTCATAAATTCCAATGCCCTGGATCAACTTATCCACACCTCCACCAGGGGCAACAATATCCTAGACCTAGTCATTACCAGCATGAATGACCGGTGTTCCACACCTGAAGTCAGCTCCTTGCTGGTTAGATCCGACCATAAGCTAATCACCCTAGATATCCACATCCCACCCCACCCCCCATTAAGGAAACCATGGTAAAAAAACTTCTCCAAAGCCAACTTCAATATTCTTAAGACAGAAGTGGTGAACTTCACTACACCCAGGCAGATGGACAATACAGTTATGACTGCTGAATCTTACACAAATGCATTCTATAAGCACTTACACGAGTGCATGGATCATGCTATCCCAAACAGAACCAAGATGCTATCCTCCAAAAAAAGGAAGCCAATCTGGTGGTCCCCGCCATAAACAAACTCTACAACAAAAGGAAGAAACTGTTGCAAAAGAGAGTAAAATCCCATGAGTGGAGGAGCTCCCTGGTCAGCCTCAGTAAGAAGTTGAGATCCCTTATAAGATCCTCCAAAGCTAGCTACGAAAACAAAATCGCCATTGATTCTAAGGACAACCACAAAGCATTCTATAGCTATGTCAAGAATCTCAATGGCAACACTCAGATCTGCTCTGAGTTACAACACAACGGCACTAAAATTACGGAACCAACTGATATTGCCAACATCCTTGTAGATCGGTTCAGTCCTATCTTTACCCACCCTCTCGCCCCCTAAAGGGCCCATATCTATATAGGAAGAATGCAGAGTCCCTCTAATCACAACTACGCAGGTAAATGCTGCACTCTCTAAAGCCAAAAATACAGCATCCATGGAACCGGACAACATCCCAGGCTGCGTTTTACATGAATTTCAGAATGAACTGGCTCCCCACCTAAGCACCATGTTCAATAATAGTCTCATGTCAGGCTTTGTGCACACTGAATGGTACACAGCAATAGTTATCCCACTCCACAAAGGGGGAGCCACCACTGATCCTGGGAACTATCGCCCTGTTAGCCTGACGAGCCTGGACTGCAAGGCCATGGAACGTATCATCATGGAACTCGTAAACAAAGACATTGGTAACCTCCAAACTCTGGACCCCACCCAGTTTGGGTTTGTGGAAAGCAGATCATGCCTCCTGAACCTGATTGACTTCTTTGAGGCAGTCACCAAAGGTGTAGAAGAGGGTGAGGTGATTCACACAGCCTGTCTTGACCTTGCGAAGGCTTTCGACACCATCCCCCATTCTGGAATTATAGCTAAACTCACTAAACTAGGTATAAATCCCTATGTCACAAGATGGGTTGCCAACTGGCTAGCTGACAGACCTACACTGTAAAAGTTACAGACTCCAAATCTGACTTCAAACCAGTGACAAGTGGAGTACCACAGGGTTCAGTCCTGGGACCTCTCATGTTTGGTATCTACTTCTCTGAAGTACAGGCTAACACAGAAGGCCTTTGGCTAATGAAGTTCGCAGATGACTGCAAAGTAGGAGCCATAGTTGAGACCCAGATGATGTGGACATCCTACAGAAGGGCCTCACTGAGACAGATGCCTGGTGTCAGAGCCATGGCCTCAAGCTCAATGCCAAAATGTGCATTGTCATCCCCTTTGGTAAAAACTATGTACCCATGAACTATGTAACACATAGGCAGCAGTCTGCTTAAAGCCAAATGTGTGATGAGACCTTGGGACCCAGGTGGACAGTAGTCTATCCTTTGATAATCACATCGCCACAGTAGTCAGGAAATCCTTCTAAGTGGCACACCTCATCACAAAAAGGGTTCTCATCCAGGAAAAAAGAGGTCATTGTTCCCCTCTACTCGACACTCATCAGACCCATTATAGAGTACAACGCCCCTTTTGGAATGTACCTCACAAGACATCTGCAGCAGCTGGAAGGGCCATAGAAGTACCTCACAAAGAGGATCACGGGCCTCAAACAGATGCCATACACTGACCGTCTCAAAAAACTCGAGCTTTACTCCATAGCATATCGCCTACTCCGAGGTGATCTCTGCCTAACATATAAAGCTATGTCAAACACAGAGCTGTTGGACATGCTACACCTAAAGAAATCCCATGCTCTAAGGACCTAAACCTCATCACCACAATAAACAGGACATGCTGGAGGGATAGATTCCTGTCCCAGAGACTTCCTATACTCTGGAACAAGCTACCCATCTATGTCAAGCAAAGTTCTTCATTAGCACTCCAAGAAAAATCTTGATGAGTGGATGGGAAATAGGAAATACACCCCGGGGATCACTTCTGTGGCTCTGCTTAACAGGGGCACAGGAAAATAACTTTCTTGGGTGGCATAAGCCAGGGAACCTTGTTGGCTAGGCTTACTTAGGCCCTTTGGCCATTAGCCTAGTACCTACCTATGAACCTATGATATCACCCATTGCCACAGTCTGAGCACTTTACAACACAAGAGGTAGGATCTGGTCCATCCTTGTTTGTTGATGTACCAAACTACTGACATATTGTTCTTTTGAAGTGCAATCGTCCCCAAAGGGAGAGCATCTTGATGGGCATACAACGCTAACACTGCTGTCATCTCTGGGACATTTATTTGCAAATTGACCTCTTCGGGGGACCAAGTGCCTTGAACTGTTTTCCCCAGAAAGTATCCCCCATCCCAACTGGGAAGCTTCTGTGGTCACTGTGGCCTTGGGCTTAGGGGGAATGAACGGACAACTTTGTAGAACCTGATCTGATTGAATCCACCACCTGATATCTCTCTTGCATATGTGAGTGATTCGAATCAGAGTTGACATGGGTTGGTAAAGTATCGACCATTGTATTGCTAGCATCCACTGTAAAATCCTCATGTAAAATCTGATAAATGGTATTAGTGTTATTGCCGCTGACTTTGATTCTACAGCTTGAAGGACCAAGCGGACTAAAATCCTGGTACTGCAGATTGTTTTTCTGACCTGTGATCTTATAGTTTAAACCCTAGAGGGAGGGTGTAAAGCTGTTGGTGACTTTGTTGAACAGTGCTCCTATGAATTCCAAATTCTGAGTTCATTCCAGTTGAGACTTGTCATAGTTTATGGTTATCCTCAGATGAAAACACATCTGGAGAACCTGATCTCTTGCCCTTATTAATTGATGTCTGGTCGAGGCAGTAACAAGCTAGTTGTCTAGATATGGAAACACTTGGAATCCTTGCAGACTCAACTGAGCTTCTACTACTCCCATACATTTGGTGAACACCATGGAAGCTGTGGTTAGACCAAAGGGCAGAACTCTGAATTGGTAATGACTGGATCCCAGCTGGAAGTACAAGTACCTTCTGGGCCATCTGTTCATCTTTATATGATGGTATTCATTCTGAAGGTCTATCCAGCACACCCAGTTGTCCTTGCCCAGAAAAGGGTGCATTGCACTGACTTGTTTAATTTGCTGAATTGGTCTCCAGTCCCCTGGTTTCTTTGACAGTAAAAAGAACCTTGAATAAGTTCTGGATTCTGTCTGGCCTGGTGGGACCTCTTGGATGACTCTTTTTTCTAGAAGCTTTAGTATTTGAATTGATGCTTTTTCCCTCTGTCTGGATAGAACATTGGGGATTTTTCTTGAGATTGGTGGTGAAAGGGAAAAGGGTATTAAATAACCTCTGGAAATAATCCTCTGCACCCAAGTATCCTTTGTTATGTCTAGCCAGGCTCTCTGGTGCAGTGATAATCAACCCCCAGTTGCCTCCAGAGGTATAAAATCAGGCCTCTTTTCAGGAGCGCAGATAAGGTCTGTCAAAGACAGAATCTCTGGACCCCTGCTTTTGTGGGTCACCTCTGATGCAGGGGTGGTGTCAACCATTGGAGTTCCCTCCTGTGCTCCTAGGGGGAACTTCCTCCACGTGTGTCCTGGAAAGGACCCTGGGACTTCTTGAATCACATCTTCTGACCACCTCATTGCTTCCTAGATAAGGATCTTTGAAGGGTCAAAAAATGTACTCCCACAGCAGATAGGGTCTTTCCATTCTTCTCACACCTGGATGATGCGTCCTTCACTTTGGGGCCAAACAAAGAAGTGCCGTCAAAAGGACCATTGATGAACAAAGACTTTAAGGACTCTGTAAAAATCACATAAATGCATCCAGACATGTCTCCTGATAGAAATGCCTGAACCCCCTGCCCTTGAGGTTACTTCAGCTACATACAAAATGAGCCTAATGGAGTAATTGGAAATAGATTGCAGGGTAGCCAACTGAGAAATCACTGATGATTGGACCTTTACAGAAATGGTTCCTGAGGGGGTATTTGACACTTAATCAAATCCCTCTGTAATCTTGTAAAATGTGCCAAATAATTCAGCAACCTTAAGGCGAAGGCCACTGAAGCATAGATCAGCTTCCCAAACCTGTCTTTCACCCTAGACTCCCTTTTAGGGGGATGAACAGTGGAACTCTCCTGGACAAGTTCCTTTTCTGTGGCCTCCACCATGATCATGACATCAACAGGCAACCCCTTACCCTAAAATTGCTTATCCAAAGGTGGTGCCATAATCTTGTCCAGTCTCCTAGGTATGGGTTCAACTGTGTCGGATTCGTTCCACGCCTGTTGAGAGACTAACTTAATAAGCTTGTCGGTGGGTAGAATAACCCAGGAGGTAGATGGACCATTACTGAAATCCTCCAAGAATACAGACTCTTCGGATGAAGGGTTCCTGGGGGTCCAGCCACCTGTCTGCTTTAGAATCTCAGGGATGTCTCCAAATGAAACATTTTCAGGAGGTGACCATGAGGACCCTTCATCTTCATTGAAGTCTGTATCTTCTGTGACTGACTCCTCTGAGGAGTCCAAGTGCTTCCTCTTACATGTCTTCTTCATAGAGACCTCCTCAGTGGGATGCTCTGGGGAGGTATTGGAAGAAATCAAGATACCCTGTTGGGAATCCTGGGGGGGATCTCGGACTGGCTGTCCCTGTGGTATAGAGTGATGAGGCATGGGCACAGAGACAGAGACATCAAATTAGAAGGCTGAAGATTCAAGGGGGTTGGATCCATCTGTTCTGCTGAGGCAGACAAAACCCTCTTCACAGCCTCAAAGGCATACCACCCCAGAGAAAGAGAAGACCTTGGAACCAAAAAAGACAAGCTTTTGGACCGCTGTCCTTCCCTGCTCTGAAAGCAATCTCCCCGAGGTGGAAGCTGTAGCCAAAGTATCCAGTGCTGAGGGTCCAAGGTGCAGAGATGGCTCTGACACCTTCAGAGTCGACTCCAACATCCTGGATCCAACAGGGAAGCTTAGGCTGCAGAGCTGTCTAGATCCAACTGAACCGGAGCACTCAGAGTAACCTTCATATCTGAAGATATTGCTATCTTCAGATCCAAGCTAGGTGGAGTCAGACATCTCAGATCCAGGGACTCAGACATAAGAAGGTATCAGAGGAGGAACTTGTAGTGAGGGTGTGGTCAAATAACGGACCTCCTGACCTGAAGGTGTAGGAGCTGGTAAGACATTCTTCTGACTCTGCACAGAGAGCATACCTCTTAATGTCTTAACAAAAGAAATCTGGACAAAGGTAAAAATAATAGGGGGCAAAGGCCCTAAAATAAGTACAATTTTTTAAATATTGCTCTTATAAAATTAGAAAGTTGCTAGAATAAGAGGTGCATGTATTTTCTGAAGGATATAAAGTCTGAAACTCAAATGTCTGTCATTATTTTGTGACTTAAAGCCTCAATAATTGACAGAAAACCACAAATTTCATAAGAAACCGACCAAACATATGAGGCAAAAATCTAGATATTCTGCTTAAATCTGGACAGCTGAGAGGTTTGTCTGAGAGGATCTTCTGCAGCACTTTTTCCATGTCTTCCTCCATCAAACTTCTGGAAGAATGAGTGGAAACAATAGATAGGGACCTGGTTTATGATGTTCCAAAAATGGTGATGGCACCCTTGAGAGCACCAGCTCCACAGAAGGTGAATATTTTGTCCTTAGTAGATAAATAAGACTTGACATCGTAGGGCTGGAGGTAGTCAGATGAGGTAACTTTTCAGTTGGGTCCGAGGCAGTTGTCGTCACTGTTTCTTCAGATCCGAGGGTGAGTTTGGATCTGGCTTGGATCATTTTCTAGAGACCTGGGAAGATGATGTCGATGGCCTCAGAGGAGAAGAAGATTTTGAATCTTTAATTTTGGGGGATTGATTCCTAGATATTGCCTCTCTGAAAGCAGAAGGGAGCAAACCTTTCAAAATAAGCTTGTTTCTCATTTAAACTAAAGCCCTGGGGTTAAAGCCATGACAAATAGAACAATCTTCCTGCAAATGTAAAGGCCCAAGCCAGTAAACATATAAAGTGTGGTCATTGGACACACTTAATGCACTTTTTGAATCCAGAGAGACCTTTTTCTGACATTGTAACACAAGAATAGAAAAACACTTTTAAGAAAAGAAAATTTTATTTTTTTAAGGAAATACTGAAAAGCATTAAGAAAAGTAGCAATAGACTACACTAGGTGTAAAAAGACAGAAAATTACTAGCAATAGTAATTTAAGAAGTGCTCAGTGTACGGAAAGGAAAATATAAGTTAACTAACTATTGTAATGATAAAAAAAATTATACAAGGAAGGCAAGGGAGAAGGAAGTTAGAGATATTAGAACTATATCTAAAAATAATGAAATAGAGGGCTTCATAAGATAATAATAAACACTTATGTCAAAATGCTTGAGAGGCAGGTCAACCACATCTTTTTGCTGAAAGCAGCAAACAAGATCTGGGGTAACTTAGGGTTGGTGCATTATGGGTAAGGGAGAAACTCAAGAGTTTTTGGTTTCCACAAGCTTTAACAACGGCTGAGTCAGATCCAAGGGATCAGATCCAAACCTATCAGTTGAGGATAGAATGAAAACTGAAATCAGATCAATACGTTAAGAACATCCCAAAGACACTTCTGCAAGAACTTACACTACCATTATATCTATTATTCACTAGGTCATATAAATATGGGGAGATTCCTCAAGACTGGAGACATGCACTTATTAAACCTGTCTTTAAGGGAAAGGGGAATAGGACAAACCTAGAATCATATAGACCCTTAAGTCTGCTTTCATGTTGTGGAAAAATAATGGAGAAGGTAATACTGGATAAGTTATTGTCAGAAATGGATAGGTTGGGACTTGAAACCAAATGAAAAATTGTGGTGTGATGTGATTTATATAGATTTAACTTCAGCATTTGACAGGGTCATTCACAAAACACTGATCAATAAATTAGTACAACTAGGTATTGATGTACTGTTGATAAGATGGATAGTTGCATGGCTTACAAATAGAACATGGCAAGTATCACACACCAACTGGACAGGTAAAATCCTTGGTTACAGTCAAGGTGTCCCACAGGACTTTGTCCTAGGCCCTTACTTGTTTAGATCATATCTTTCAGACCTTACTTTTTCATCTGAGGTGTTCTACAGTCTATATGCTGACGACCTGAAATTGGGTAAACTGATTACAAGTGTTACAGATAAGGCATGTCTGCAAAATAATTTGACTAAATTGACCATTTGGGCACAGGAGAATAATATGTTGATAAATACATCAAAAACTAAGCATATGAGATTTGGGAGACATAAACTGAAAGGTGAATATTTAATACAGCACACAGTGATTGAAACTGTAGACTCATTTATGGACCTGGGTATATGGGTATATAGTTATAGAACTATAGGTTGTATAAAAAGATTTATAAAGTCTAGGAAATCAAACATAATTAAGTCATTGTTTGTTAGTTACATTAGACCCAAACTTGAGTATGGAATAACAATATGGAAACCCTACAGGAAAACAAGCATGAATAAACTGGAAAAAGTACAGCGGAAATATACCAAGGGCATCCATGGATGTGGAAATCTAAGTTATGAACGACTAAAATATCTGAACTTGTACAGTGTCTCTTACAGATATCTAAGAGGAGATTGTATTCAGGTATATAGGGCATTTAGAGACAACTACCTCTGGGAATGTTTAGGGTTATCAAAAAGTACTAGAGAATCATCAGATAACCAATTACAAGATTCTATAGAAATGTGAAGTGTGCTAATTGGTCCTCTGACAGAGTAGCTGATGCTTGGAACAGACTACCAAATTACATTTAAGCAAGTACTAGTTTAGATATTTTTAAGAACAGCCTGGATATTTATTATGGGAACAAGTGTTTTGGTATATTGGCAAGCTAGAAGGACATCGATGCCCGTGCTTGAAACATTTGTATGTATGTATGTATGTAAATGTTTGTCTTTCTGATGAAAGGCTTAAATGTTAAAAAAAATTTACGTTTGTGTGCTATATGTTTTTAGAATCCTAAATCTTTTTGTTTATATTTTGGTGGGTTTGTCGCTCTGGAATGTAATGCTTTTGGCCTGATACTTCAAGTCATCAGCTCATTGTTTGCCAAATGAACTTTTATAACCTACTTTCTTTTAGAGTTTATTAAAACTGGCAGTGCTTCATTCACAGAGGTGATGCAATGTGCTACATGTAAAACCTCACAGTAGACTCATAATTTCTGCTCGTAATGTGCCAAAGTATATTTTATACATAAACCCTCAGAAGCAAATTTCGACATGTCATCAGACTAGCAGATTCCTTGGCTCTATGGCTCATAATGGCAGCAGGTTTTGTGTCCTCCTAAATCAGAACATAACTTCAAATTTTAGCATTTGCTTTTCAAGTCACACATAGGGCACCACGAGCACTTTAATAAAAAAGCTTCATCACATTCTTCTCATGCCATCTAGGGCCCACTGTTTCATTGTATCAGGAGGTTCCCGGCACCTGCCAGAGCTCAGTCCAAACATAGGATCATAGGAAGTTACTAGGCTAATGGCCCTAGGGCCCTTACAAGCCTAGCCAAGTTCTTACCCTTATTTCCACAATCAGTATCTATTGTCCCTGTCCAAGAGGGACACAAGTGGAACCCCCAGGATGAATTTACGGTCACCCATGCAATCATCCAGATTGCGTTTGAAGAGCGCCAATGAGGTGCTCTGTTTGACACGAAGTGGGAGTCTGTTCCAAAGGAGTGGTAACCTCTGAGTGACAAATCTGCCCCTCCAGCAAGTTTTATTAATATCACATACCATTAACGTCTTTAGAACAAGTAATCCATGTACCATTTGACTTAGGATCTGCAGCATTTCCAATCACGCAGGGTCAGAGATTGCCTTATATGCAAGGCAGAGATCACCTCTGAGTAGTCTGTATGAAACAGAATAAAATGACAGTGATTTCAGACAATCCCCATAGGACAGGTGCTGAAGGCCTTGAATTTTCCTTGTGAGGAGGAACCTTTGTGGCTTCTCCAATTGCTGCAGATGCTTAGAAAGGTACATACCAAAAGGGACGTTGTACTCAATTATTGGCCTGATGAGGGAAGAGTATAGGGAGGTTATAACTTCTTTTTTTCTGGAGGCAATGCCCTTACTTATGAGATAAGCAATATAGAATGCCCTTCTAACCACTGTGGAGACTTGGTGGTCAAAGGTAAGTTTGCTGTCCACCTGCGTACGTACTTAAGGTGTTGCTGTTGATGTGGTAGTTAGTAGAAAGATTGCTTTTACAAAAAGGAATGATAATACATTTTTTGCATTGAGTTTAAGGCCATGGCTTTGGTACCAGTCATTTGTTTGTGTAAGACCCTCTTGTAGGATGTTGACATCATTTGGAGATTCTATGACCGCTCCCAGTTTGCAGTCATCAGCAAACGTTATCAGCCACAGACCTTTAGTTTTTGCTTGTACTTGTGAGAAATATGAGAGGTATGACTGCAATCTCTGTGTTAGAGAATACACCATCCAGGCACTAACAAAACTGTGTTTTCACCAGACTTTTTGAGAACTTCTGCAGCAGAACTAGGAGCAAAATATTCTGTATATTATCACAAGTCCCTTTTTATACCAACCCCTATGGAACACCACTGGTTACAGGTCTGCTGTTGGAGGTGGATTCCCCTATTTTGACTATATGTGTTCTATCAGTGAGCCAGTTAGCAACCCATCTAATGATATAAGGGTTGATGCCTAGTTGGCTGAGTTTGTCAATGATGCCTAAGTATGGGATAGTATCAAATGCCTTGTCCAAATCCATGTAGGCTGTATGCACAGATTTCTCCTAATCCAGGGTCTTGGTAACTGTCTCAAAGAAATCCACCAGGTTTAACAGGCATGATCTCCATTTGACAAATCCAAACTGAATAGGGTCAAGTGTTTGGAGATTACCCATATCTTTGTTGATAAGAGTTTGCATACCCTAGAGTAGAACCCAGGACCATCTGCACTGTAGCCCAACACTTAACACATGTCACCATAGGGGTAGTTACATATTTTGTTAGTGCACAAGTTACTGACCACCATTCTGCCTTTCTGTCCTAAGTCAACTACCTGTCACTCATAAGGTCAGACAATGTCTGGTCTATCTCACAATCCAGCTCACATCCCCTTCTGGTTATCCTGGGGTGAAGACATCATGTGGGCATAAGACATTTTGTAACTAATCTCCATCAAGTGATATCAGGAGAAGTTTAGATCTCCGCACATTTAAAGAAAACCTTGCAACAGTACCACCTTGCAAAATACTTACATAGTTCATTTTTGCTGAGTCATCCTGATTTTTCATCTAAACATGTCATATTATTTTTAGGATACATCCCTGTCTGTATTTCTCTTATCTGATGATACTTTCTGACATACATCTTTTCTAACAAGTGTTAGTCAGCATTTATAAAAAGGTATATGATTAATCTTATTAAATTGTAACTATACTATATATGTATATTTTAAATTACTATAATGTCTCAATATTACCTGAATCTTTTTGTATTTATTAATAGCTTTTATTTCTATAACAATAACCCTGTGTATCTTTTCATGTTTAAAATTTGCTAAATTTTAGAATAGCAATATGAAAATATCGTATTAGCAACAAGTAAAAATAATAGTCTTAAAAGGTCAGTAACAACTAGACATTGTATCAAACAAAATAAAACCTGTTTCTTAATCAGTTAGGTAAAGCAGTGAAATAACTCTTTGCAAATTAAATTTTAGCAAATACAGAATATTTTTTGTACACTTTGACAGGCTCTAAGGAGAAACATTGCACTATCTTGTTATTTGATGCATTAGCTGGAGTAAAGAATTCCTTTATGGCTGGTTGGTAATTTATTATGCAATCATTTATAACAATTAGTAGATATAAATATGGCACTGTCTTCCATAGATATAGTGTGAGTAATCTGATACAATACGTAAGGATGTTTCAGTTCTAGAGAGTTATAAATATACCTTAATACAGATAAACATTCTTAATGCTTGTAAATAATGTTACCTTAAATATTGATTAATTATATGTATATTAATTACCAATTGTATTAAAAAAAACTGCTAAAACTTGGAAGTAAATAATACAACTCTAAGTCGTCTGAGAATATTGCATGTTATTTGAAACAATGATTCTAGTATGAACAGTTTTATCTACATTGTCAGCATGATGACATTATGTTAAGAATGGGTTGATCCAACTCTGTGCATGGGAATGAAAGTCTGGCATGCTTTACTTAACTTACTACAATAAATTTATGATTAATAAACCAGTCCTGTTTGCTATTGAAAGCCATTTGCAAAACAGGCAATCGCCACTTTTAGGAATCTGAGCAACAAATGCCACATCATCTGCATAAATTTCTGTCACAGTTATGTAGCAGAATACTGCATTAAGGATAAAAAAATGAAAAGAGATAGCCTGATGCATTGGTATTAGACGGAGTATCTACCACATTAAATGATCGTTGCAATCATAGCTGCCAACCAATCAGGGACAAATTCAGAAATAATCAGGGGCAATCAGGGACAATTTTAAAATATTAATACTATTAACATGAGATTTTCACAGAATAACAGAATGTGAATTAATATACAGCTTCTGAAGTAAAATAAGTCTATAACTCTTAATTATTGTCATTATATGTTAAATGTAATTTACCACCTTTTCTCAAAAAGGACCAGTTTTATGAGGGATTAGGAGGGACAAAGCTAACATTTTAGTCAAAATCAGGGACCTCCCTGAAAAAAGGGACAGCTGAGAGGTATGACTGCAATCTCTGTGTTAGAGAATACACCATCCAGGCACTAACAAGACTGTGTTTTCACCAGACTTTTTGAGAACTTCTGCAGCAGAACTAGAAGCAAAATATTCTGTATATTATCACAAGTCCCTTTTTATATACTGTTACAAGTATACCGTACTTCTATTCTTCAAATAAGACTCTGTACAAAAATTAATTGTGTCAGTGAGCTGGTGGTCAAACTAAGAAATCAGTTCCCAGTCTGATTGTATTTGTTTTTGTTGTGCAGGTTAATCCACTTAGTCCTGTGGCATAATTCAGGGGAGAACTTTGGTGGTATTTCTACTGACTAGTGGAAACTGGCCAAGACTCCAGTGAAATTCCCCTATCCTTCTACAGAGATCACTGTAAATAAGGGAGAGTAATGAAGGCACAGGAGGAGGAATTGCTTGCAATGAAAACTGTCCAATATATGGTGCTTACTTTTAACAAGAAAGAGTTATCTATGCAAAATCTGAGGTAATTGTCAGTACTTCCCAGCTCACAAGGTTCACACAGTGATTTGTATTTGAAGGTAATGGAGTGGGTAGAGGATAAACAGAAAAGAGAAATAAAAGCAGCTAAGGAGTAGACTGTTTACAGATGGATTTAAAAGAACAAGCTTTTTCAGTAAAAGATGCCATGTAGGGTAAAATAAGGGAAGAATGACATGACACTAGGAGTATAAAACATAAGGCTCTGGTCAGGAGTACCTCACGAACAAATGAGAAATGGAATGGTGTTTGCTACTGGGGAGAGAGGGATGGTGCAAATGAGAGAGAAGACTTGTTTAGTTTTGTATTTTGAGGCAAAGGAGGACTTACAAGGGAGGTATGATTTTTGGCATAATATAAAACCATTTAAAATGCAAATTTAGGGGGTAAGAGGTCTTATGCATTATTTTAGAACTAACATATGACATCAGCTTTTAAGATGAAGGTACTGTGTCTAATTTGCACAAAATATGAGAAGAAAAAAGTTTTGAACAGATGATAGACAAGTCAGTTAGTGCTTAGGGACATTTTTGGGTATCAGCAAAAAAAAATAAAACTGGATTTGCAGAAATACTGGCATGAGGAAAACAACAGATATACTGAGTCAGTGGACTGATGAGAGTGTGATTGGATAATGAATAAAGACATTGGAACTTTTTGTCACTTCTCAAACTAATGTTTATGTTGTGCAGAGGCTGCCTATTCAGATATACAATTTGACCAAAAATTTATATGTGGGAAACTATGGTATTATAACTCCAGCTGCAAGACAAATGGTGCTCTGATTGTGGTGTAATAATGCCTACAAGAAAACTGTGTTAGTTCATGTATAAGTTAGAAAGAGAGAGGTTTACCAAGTGGATTGTTTAAAATACACAGTTTCACCAAAAAAAAAAAAAAGGAACAGATCAAAAACTAATTTCAGAAAACATAGAAAGAGGACTAATGGCAAAGCAAAGAGACAGGTAAGGAAACAACAGAAATAGGGGTGGCTGCAATTAATACTCTCAAAACAAGAGAACAAAGTCATTAAGAACATGATATAGTCAATACATAGGAAGGAAGGAAGAAAACATTAATACTATTCCTATACAAGAGAGTCAGAAGAGTATTCCACAAACCTCATAGATATGGTATTTTAAGCCACAAGAGTGTAAGTGGCACAGAAACTTCCACAAGAGTGTAGGAAGAGGAAAATGCTATAGAAGAAAGAGTGAGCAAAAGAAAGAAAAACAGAAGTGAAAAACTAGTTGAACTCTTTTAAAGAAATAAAGATCTTATTTAAGGCTAGGGTCACTAACGGTATATAGCCCAATTTTGGTTTACTCAGTAACGAAGCTAAGTTGGTCTTGACATGTTTCTGATGCTGCTGCATACCTTTACAAAGACCTAGTGCTCAGTGGTATGAGGCTGCCAGTTAAGTAAAGCTGCTGGCACACTTCTACTTTATATCAAGTTTGTGTGCATAATTAAACGCCAATTAATTTGACATAGTACAGTTAACATAATGCAAAAAAAAATACAGCAAGAATAAGTAAATATCACAGAATATAAAAATTGATTATGAGCCATTGAATGGATTTAAAAAGACCCTTTTAAACAGAAGCATAACACCATTTCAAAATCATTAGATACTTGGCTACATTTCTTTCAAAAGTGTATTACAATTGATGTATTGAAAAGTATAAGGACTTATAGCATAGCAAATGATTTTCAAGTGCATCTTTAAAGTCATAGAATAAATGTGATTGTGCTAGAAAAATTGCAGCACTTTTATGTACTGAATTTTTTACTTTGAAGTTGGTCATAATACTGATAATTGTAAATTTAATATAGCAACTACATTCAGGAATTTGAAATAATTATCCTATTATTTAACAGAAAAAAGTTACGAAAACCAATCAAAAAGCTCCAAGAAAAAATAAAGAGTAGTGCTACACTTGTAGTTTTACTTTATACAAATAATTGTAGGAAAGAGGAAGTAAATCAGTGAGAAAGGTACTGGGCAAGCTGACAGTGTCTAGTAAACACAAAAAAGCAGATCCTTCTACTCTGGAAAAACTGTGGCGCCTTGATAAGTTCACTTTGAGACATAAGTCGGTTATTGTATAAAACAGAGTTAGTAGCATTGTTTCAGGCTTCTTACAAAGTAAAACAGCAATCCTTAACATCAATACCTTCAGTGCAGCAATAACAGTAATTCTAAGAGCATTACCCCCCCCCCCCCATCATGAGAAAGTGCTACAGTGCCTGATAGTGGAATACATTTATGCAAAATAAGTTTTAAAAATCCAAACATCACATTTGATGATCTCTTCCTTCTTGTGAGGCAGTTAGGAAGTGACATGACAATATGTTCTCAGGGAACAGAAGCAACTTATGCCTTACTTTAATGCAAAGTGTTTTGTAAACCTCATTAATTTTATACTTCAAATCAAGCATCTCCAAAGGTATGAACATGTCCTGTTTTGGAGGTACATGTACTTTGTTCGTCCAAACAACCAGCTATGTATTTCAATTTTTTTGGGGTGATGCCTATTTTTGTACTCAGTACCCTGACAGTACATGTGACACAATAACAACTATAAACTCAGAAAGTACAGTTATGTGAATAAACTTACACAGTAGATGTTTGAATGATCACTGCTACAGTAGCCTTAGGTATGATGGGTTATATCCTACCAATGATATAACAGCTGGCCAGCTTCCAAAGATTCAGGGTACCTTTCATGCACTCAAACTGTCAGACAGCTTGAGATAAGCCTACTAAAAGACAAATTTGGGTGACAAGCCCTTTACAGCTTTCCTGCCAACAGAAAGAAGGAAGTTGAAACCTAAAAGGACAGTCCTAGGAAGAATAAAAAATAACCACACCCAGGCATAAACAACACATCAAAAAACAAGGAAGATGGAGGCACGGACATACTCCTGTAGCAGTGATCATTTAAACATCTACTTATATGGTATGTTTACTTACACAACTGTACTAAGTGCATCATACTGATCACTGTTGCACTAGACTTAGCTATAAGCGGTATTACCCTAGCTAACTACAGTCAGGAAATGGAAGGAGAAAAGGCCAGGATCCCCTGAGGAATGGCCCTTGCAAAGCCTAGTTTGGACCTAGAGAAGGAAACAAGCTTATGGTGCTTTGTAAAAGTATGTACAGAGGACCAAGTTGCAGCTTGGAGAATACTTCTAGAATCCACCCCTTTTGCAAAAAGCCACAAATGAAGCAAGGTCCTGGTAGAGTGGGCCTTTGACCCTGCCTGGAATAGTTTTCTTGTAGCAGTCGATTGATGTTGATTGGCACTGCGGTGTATCAAACACCACTATTCTTAGACAGCCATTTGGAAATAGTCTATTCTGACACAGGTTGTCCCTTCTTCCCTTCACAAGAAATGAACAATTGATCTGAAGCTCTGAAAGATTTAGTTCTGTCAAGATGGTACCCGAGTTGTCTGTGAGCATCCAAGGTATGGAGTATCCTCTCTCATTCATTTTAGAGTTCAGAAAAAGAAAATGAGGAAATGGATAGTATGACTTAAAGTAAACTTGTATCCCACTTTAGGCATGAGAGGAAGATTAGTTCTAAAGCAAACCCTGTCCCTGTGGAAAATGAGATAGGGTTGACTCACCATATGAGCTTGCAATGCAAATACCCTTCTTACAGAGGTCAGATCAATCAGTAAAACTGTTTTCCATGTTGAGAACCTCAAGTCAGCCAGGTTAGCTAGTTCAAATGGAACAAGTGTTGACTTTTCTAACAAAAAATTCAGATCCCAAGGAGGGATCACTGGTTTTCTTGGAGGCCTCTTATGCAAGACCCATTTCAAAAATATTTTGAAATGGTAATGCATTGAAAGAGGAGGATCTAGGCCAGACATGCTGAAATGGCCGATAAATTAATCTTGATAGAGGAGTAAGAAAGGCCATAGAATAGTAACTCACACAAATATTGTAAACCCCAAGAACTAGCCCTAGAATGGGTGATGGTTATGTTGCTGGAACACAATTAGAACCTTTTCAGTTTGCTAATATATGATTTTCTAGTAGCAGAATTTCTTGCCTCCATTAGTACTGCTGTACATCCTCTGTAAGTAGATGCCTAAAATGAAATAAGGCCCTGTCATCCAGGCAGTTGATTGAAGTTGATTGATGCTGAGGTGTATTAGACACCCCTGTTCTTCAGTAAATCCTATCTGTAAGGAAGCATGTGGTAATTGCCCCTGGGCATTTCAAAAAGAAGGAAGATTCTGCAACAGCTTGTGAAGTTATATCATTCTGAATTTTGGCTCTGTCACAAACAGGTTTAGGAAAGAAAGATCCAGAAGTGGCCTCCAAACATTTTGTTTCTTCCATTGGCACTAAAACTCATTTTCCACTTGGGAAGGGAGAACTGTTTCTATCAATCCCTGGGACAGCATGTGATGGAGGACAGGTGGAAAAAAATAGTATGGTCTGGAGGAAGAGGAATTACTACCCAGAAAGGAAGAATTCCCTCCCATTGTCATATGTAACCTTGATTAATAATCTTCAGAACCCATTTGTTTGAGATCATCTGTTCCCAAAGAGAAAGTCGAGATTCAGGCTTTTTTGAAAAAAAAAATAGGGTCTGTCTGACTGGAGGGTGGAGAGGGGGACAAAATCTTTTAAACAGTCATTCTGACATATCAGACTGTCTTTGGTTTGGGGAGTTTCCAGAGTTATTCTTGGAACCCCCTTGTCTTTTCTTCTTAAAAGTCTGTTGATCTGTATTTTGTTGCTACTGTTTATTTTGTTTCATGCCAAAACTGGATATAAAGTTGGAGAATCCCTTGGAAAAATTGGAAAAGGAGGGCTGAAAATTCCTAGAAACTCCCTGTATATGCTTATCCCTTCAGTACACTTTTTGATCACCTACTTCCATGGTGGTGCAGCGGTGGCATTGTTGCCTCACAACAAGAGGTTCTCCCATTCAATTCTCAGCTTGGGTTGGGAGTGCCTTCTGTGTGGAGTCTGCATGTCCTCCCCGCGGTTGAGTGGGTGTTCGAAAGACATGCGTTGAATGGGCATGCCTTCATTGAAGGTTGGGCGTCGGGCTGGCAACTTGACACCATAAAAAAAACCAACTGCCAATCATTAGCGGACCGGAGTTCTGCTGTTGCGACCCCTAACTGGGAAAAGCCGAAAGACAAACAACAACAACACTTTTTGATCCCTCTGCAACAGAGGGGCCAAAACTAAATCCTTATCTAAAGGAGAATTAAAAATCTCATTTTTATCATCACTTGGGAAGTTCTGAGAATGTAGCCTTGCAAACCTCCTCAAAACAATGTCAATTACCATAGCTTTTGAAGAAGTATCAACAATCACACACAGACATTGTATACATTGAGTAGTGATTTGGACAATAGAAGAAATTAAATAATTTACATAATTTTTTCCTCAAGACGAAATTATAGACATAACATTGTTTATACTTTTACAATTAGTTAGGACAAACCTTAACATGTGAGCCAGACAATTTAGAATTCTGAAAATCAAAGTTGCAGACATGAACACATTCACATACCTCACAACTATACAGATTTTCACATAATGTCCAGATTTTTTCCTCATATTTTTGGTCAAATTTTCATAAAATTGTGGTTTTCTAGCAAATCAATGGCAAATTATTGAAGATCTAAGTGAAAAAATAATGACAGACATTTGAGTTTCAGATTTCATATGATCCAGAAAATTCATGCTAATGAAAAACCTGTTATTCTGTCTACTTTCTATGTTTGTATGACAAGTATTCAAAAATTGTCCCTATTTTTGGGCCTTTGTCCCCCATTATTTATGGCTTTTGTCCAGATTTCTTGCTCTAAGAGGTTGAGAGGTATGACACTTTCCCATACTTACCCTTTACATCCTTATCAGAAAAGTAGGACTGGAATTAACTAAGTGTTTAACAGCAGAAGGATTAACTAAAATTGTAGCTATAGGATCAGGTTTGGAAAGAGTATAAAAACTTTAAAAAGTTGAGAAACTTTGTACCTCCTATCTGCCTTCCCAGGGGCAGCTGGCTGACTAAAGAAAATTGCAGGCAGTAACACACATCATCCAAAACTGACAGAACTGGAGGAGCAGGTGCAGGTTCAAGAAATTCATTTTGTAACAGCTCACATTATTTTCTTAGGGCCTTAAAAGACTGGCACATTCTAGAAATAGTCCCATAGAAAAAGAACCCCACACAGGGAGAGTTAAAATGAGCTCTCCTCTGAGTATGAATCAGAAATCGGAGGAGAAAATCCTGTATCTGTCCCTTCATCCTCCTGTCCAGATTTAGAATCTTTAATCTCTTCAGGAAAGGAAGTAACCCTCTTTCTTTTACCAGAAACTGCTTTACAAGAAGGATCAATAACCTGAATTAATCCCTGAGCCAGACCCAGTAAACTTCTCCTGTCTGTTGAGGAGGAGTCAATACATATTTAGATTTCTGTTTTTTGACAAGAAAAATGTGACCAACAGTGTTAATAGCAGTAGTAGCTTTCTCAGGGATGAGCACAATATTCTGTCAAAATAGGGAAGCCTTCCCCATTCCCCTCTCACAGGACTGACAAGAGTGGCTCTCCCTTGCCCACTGAGGGGACCTCAACAGCCACAGATGATGTGGCTAATCCCAGATCCATAGTGGCAATAGGTGCTACACTGGAGGAATCCCAGGTAAAAGAGTGGTGTGAGATATAACTAATGGCTGCAGCAGAGTCACCTAGCTGTGACTGAGGCAAATTGCTAGCCTGCTGTGATTGTAAAGTCTTAAGTGTGGGATTGCTAGACTGTTTCTTGGTCAAGCCAAAACTGGCACCTCTTTCCCGTGGAAAACAAGCAGCAAATGCCAGTTAAAAAAGCCTTTAAAAGTTGCTTTTTTCACAGGGAAACACAATAAAAATCACTTTGAAACAATTTGCCAGTCCCACCAAGTAGAATAAATGTATTTTTTACACAGAAAAAAATGTTTTCAGTTACTTTAAACTACGTTTAAACTGACAGGAAAAAAAAAAAAAAGAGTTGCTGTTTAAAAGTACAGTACAGTCTTGTGACAGTCCATCAATATATAAACGGCTAGCTTTAAAACAATTTTCTTGAAGAGGAAAGTATAAATAATAAAATTAAATGGAATGTTTTTCCCCCAAAGGGAGCTTATCTGCCCAGCAAAGGAACAGTACAAGTCAATTGTCATTCCTCAAAAGCCTCAAGAGAGCATACGCTTAGGTGTCAGTAAAGCTCTGAAGGGCTTTGCACCAAAACTTGTCTTTTTGTCAGCACAAGCTGCATGACAGTTTGGGTGTGTGGAAGATTCCCTACAGTTTTGGAAGCTGGCCTCTGTTATATCCTTGGCAGTATATAACCCTATATAGCTAAGGCTACTGCAGCAGTAATCAATATGATCAGACACACTGAGAACATTAATATTTAACTGTAGAAGTGAAAAGTATTAATTAAATGTTACTTCTTTGAGTGCCTATTCTGTGACTTTGTTCCTTTGTTTCTGCCTATATTTCTGTTCCAGCATATCCAGATTGCTAGTAAATCTATATCTGAGATCAATTTGATTTTAAACCTTTAAATATTCACATACTTATATTTTTCATGTACAATGCAGCAGAGTGAGAACCTAAATGGAAAACCAACTTTGAGGAAGATTTGAAAAGTAGGACAGATGAGTATATTTGATATCTAATAAATACTACCTCAAGATTGGTGGCATTGGGGCAACTAATGTCAGTTTCTCCTGTTTCTCACCTGTGTCTTTCCCCATTCTTTTGACTAAAGAGACTTTGGTCAACAATATTTTATAGCTCAGGAATCAGCATATAGCTTATTTCATCAAAGCAGGACATGTATGGGTCCTCTTCTGTTAAAGATCAAGCAGATTCTTTGACCACAGCATTACTAGTTTTGCCTCCCCTCTATCGTTTGATGAGAAAATTAATTTTATATGCAGCACACCGAGTCTATTATAGATCCAGGCAAAGATTACTATGATACACGGTCCCTCTTTTCTAATTCTACACCAATGACACTACAATTAGGGAAGTTGTTAATTACATATGGAAATATTTTAGGTGAACAACAAGTGACCTTTTATTTCTTACTGACGCATATGGAGATAAGCATGAAGCAGTCGAGTAGTTTAACGATATTTCTAATTTAGGTTTCCAGCATCTTGATAAAGAGGCTGCTGCTCCTAAAATGCTGACAGGCTGTTTGCAGAACCCACAAATAAATCTAATTTGTATAATTTAACAGATGATCCTACTATTACTATCTCATTGTCTTGTGGACAGCACTGGGATACAGTCCTCCCTTTGGTATCACTGCACTGATTCAAAGGTAGGTAACAGCACTGGCAATTTAGGAGAACACAAAGCTGACTATATACAAACATAGTAAGTTTTGTGTTCATGTAATGAGTATATAAAAGGGGAAGGAATCTGAACATGTTAGAAAGTGAAAGCAAAAAGGCAAGTTTGAGAGGTAAATATGGAATGTTTAAGTTTGGGGGTTGTGTGCAATGTTGTTAATTTTTTAAGGAAGAAATATCACAGTTACTACATATGCAAGGTTGATTAGTGGATATGTGAAATTTAATTGCAGCACTTTGGGGGTGGTTTATATTACATAGTATATGTCCTGTGAGGCTCTGTATCTGGAAAAGACTGAGGGGTTGGTTAGGATAAGAATTTACAAGCATTTATATTCGATCAAGAAAAAAGATGAAAGGAATGCTCTATTTAAACATACAGAAGAGTGTACTAATTTTAAAAAGTTTTTATTCTTTGTTTTAGAAAAGTTTCACACAATGTTAGAGGGGGTAATTGGGAACTGCATTTGGAAAGGAAAGAGTTAAGGCAATTTAAGTGAAAGCTACACAATATCTTGTTATTAATCATAAGTATTAACAGTGTCCTAGTCCTGAAAATAGATAACATTAAATGAAAAATATTTTGTTTCAATTCTGTAAAAATATTGAAATATTTTTAATTATTCTTGGTCATTAGTGATGTTCTTAATGAAAATATTGTAATTATAAGTGTTTCTGTAGGGGTTTTAATAAATATTTACTTATGGGGGTACTTATAGGGGAATATGAATTTAATTTGGGCTCTGAGATTTATTATTGAAATATTTTTAATTATTCTTGGTCATTAGTGATGTTCTTAATGAAAATATTGTAATTATAAGTGTTTCTGTAGGGGTTTTAATAAATATTTACTTATGGGGGTACTTATAGGGGAATATGAATTTAATTTGGGCTCTGAGATTTATTAATATTTATGAAGTGCTTTTTATTGGTTGGTCAATTAATAAATGAGAATGTTATGTTATAAAATGGGGTTGTTTAATTGTTTTTACTGTTCTGATGCATTTCAGTACGGTATGAACAAGTGTTTAACAGCTGTAAATAAAGAGTGCTGCTGTGTTCCTGTAAGCATTTTTGTGGACTTTGGTGTGATAATATGCCCTGGTGTGGATTTGTTTGATTCTTCATTTAATGAATGTTTGAAGCAAGCTAATAATTGTAAATTCCTAGCAGAATTTAGTAACTTAATGCATAAGTTTGGACACTATTAAAAAATGTAGCATACTTTACTGTAGTAAGATTTTTTTTTTAAATAGAATGGAGTTGTACACGTTCTGTTGTTGGGATGGGATGATTGGCATTTTGAAAATCTAAGTATTCCTTTAGAACTAGGTTTCTATTATTTCTGTAAGCAAATTAGGGAACCCCATATAACAATGCTTTCCACTAGGTATAAACCTAAGTTACATAAACATGAATAAATCATGCTACTGAAACCAACCATTATTTAGGTAGCTAGTCTCTGCACCCTTCCCAGCCTAATACTTTCATTATCATGAAGTGGACAGAGAATATCTAGGTATGACCCTATTGTGTTACGAAATAATGTCCAAAAAACTGATGTACTAGAGGTTATTACATACCTCTTGAATGAGGTACAAGGATGTTACAAAAAGCCAAGGTTATAATTAATAATTATATGTAGATGGTTAAGTGAGCTGCATTCATATACACAAAATCTATAGCATATTTTCCAGAGATGCAGTATTCTTCAAATCTGGGCATTTTAATAATTTTACATTTTTATATTTTAACCCCAAAGTATAACCTTTATATCTTTTATTAACAGAATAAAGCAATTCTTTTATTTTGACTTAATCCTCATTATTAGAAAATACCTGCTTAACTTAAAATCAGTTATTGTTTTTTTAGTCATGATCTGTATCTATAAGGGAAAAACAAATTCAGTAGTACATGGCCATTACCAGTTGCACAGATACCCTACTAGAAAATTCAGCCTATCCTGATCAAACACCATGACTGTGGATTCTCTCTTTCCAGGAATTTAGACACTGTGTAATCAATTTACCAATTGATTCCTTTCGCTTGTAAACTAGACCTCTGTCATGGCCTTTTTCTTAGAAGACCGTGCTGGTTAATATTAAATTCAATGCAATAACATTCCCGGTCAACAAATGTTAAATAAATAAATAAATAAATAAAAATTGTATTCTGTATCTTCTCACAAAAATTTTGGAGTAAATGCAAATCAGACTTATTGGTCAGTAGAAACTGTGCTCTTTCTTTTCTGTAGATGAGTACAGCAAAAAATTGCTGCTGTATTCCAAATTTCAGGAGCAGCTTCATTGTTTGAAAGATTTGGAAGCAGGTACAAAAGATAATTTTCCAAATGTCTAGTGCAATACCCAGGAATCAGATCAGGCCCTATAGCACAGAGTTCCTTTCAGGTGTGTATAATGCATTTTTAATTTATTTTGGCTGAACTCAGGACAGTGAGAAGTAGAAAGTACAAGAGATAGCGCTAAATGGATTAACAAAATAAGCTCCAATCAAATCTTTAAAGATACTGACTAATAAAATATGTGTCCCTTTTGACAAATAGTCAAGAATCCTTGCAAATTTGGGAAGAGAATTTTACATCTGTTAATCTGTTTTCTGTGGTTGTGAATTACTTTACGTATATGGTGTTGCATTAAAGTTTTATACCCAAGTATCTGCTGAATAATATGCACACTATCAGGAGAAGCTTAACTAAAAATGGAAAAGAATTACATCACATTTTATAAGACTAGAAAATCCACAAACAAAGCAGCAAAGGCACTGAAACCAAACCAATAACCAGAAAACACGATAGTGCCCAAAAGACCAAGTAGTCGCTGTAAATGTCTCCACAAGAAATTTATTGAAATTCCACAAACGTTAAAAAATATTAACGCTCTTGTAACTTCAGTACATACAACGCGTTTTCGTCCTCGCACTCAGGACTTCATCAGATAAGTGTTGTTACATCTCATATACATTTGTATAGTTTTATTAAGTGGACAAACATTTAAAATCCAATAAAAACACATCAATTAATTCAAATTAACTAATCCGAAGCATCCTACTACTTAATATCAATGCCTATCTGTTTCAGGAAGTATAATCACAGTATCTAAAATTTAACCTTTTGTAACTCTTCGTCTTGTGGTGAAGTGATTTTTAAAGCAAACCCATCATCATATAATCCACACATTTGGTGTTTGTAATAATAAATACATAAATAAATATTAGTAAATATTATACATATAAAAATAATAATAAATAAATATTATAAAAATTGAATTTAATTCATATTAAAGATTTCTATATTAAAAATATGCTTAAAAAACCAATGTGTAAAAAAATTGTGTGTTGGTGCCCTCTAATGGGTAACTGAGGTAATGTTTTTGAATGAGTGTTTTATATCTTCAAAGCCCTCAATTTTAACAATGAGGAAATTGATAGTGTGTCATTTAGCCCAGGTTTGTTTCCAGCCTCTAGGTTAATCTGCCACCATAACTCCTTACTCTCCAAAATCTCTTCCCAAGGTCCCCCTCTAGTGTCCGGTCTTATTTGTTCTAGCACAAAAAATTCATATTTGTATTCTTTACAGTTTTGAGAGTGTCTAAATAATGCATTAGTTGGTTTCTTCCCAATCTCATAAAAATGTTCATACATTCTCCTTTTGAGACCCCTCTCAGTTTTACCAACATAGAAACTCTGGCATTTTTTACACGTTACCAGATATACCACACCCTTGCTTTCACAATTGTAAGACCCCTTGCTTCTTAACATTCTTTTCCTACTTTGTAAATAAACTTCACATTTATTACTAATAAAAGGACATTGTTGGCATCTCCCACACTTATATGTACCCAATTTACCTTTGTACATTCCCTTAGTGTTATTGACTCCTTTTTCTAGAATATTCTTAATGTTCTAAGAGTTCCTAAACACCAATTTTGGGTACATTCCACCTATTTCCTCTATGTCTGTTAGTAAGGAAAATTTGTTCCATTCATTTGTTAAAGTCCGTTTTATATTTTTGTTAACTCCATTATATTCTACCACTAGACCCCTTAAAAATGGGTTCTGACCTACCATAGATGTTGTTACTTGGTTGTTGTTACTTTTTTGCACTCCTATCCCAAGAATGGGCTTAAATCTGTGTGATCTACCCTTCTCCACTTCATTTCTTAGACGCGTTATAAAATCCTTAGGATACCCACGTTCTAAAAACATCATTTCAAGTTTTTCACACTCCTTTACAAAGTCACTTTCACAGCTAGTCATTTTTGACCCTCTTACGAATTGGCCTTTAACAATGTTGGTTTTACTATGTAGGGGGTGGGCACGACTATAATGTAGGAAAGAATTCACATATGTGTCTTTCCTATATATCCTACTTTCGAATCTTCCTTCTTGTCTATATATTTCAACATCCAGATACCTAAGAAAATCTGTGTTGACTGTGTATGTAAATTTTAAAAAAGTTGTGGTTTGACCCAAATATTCTAAGAATTCGTAGAACTTGTCAAGTCCACCTGTCCATATAAAAACTATATCATCCAGGTACCTGTGGTACATTGACCAATTTGTGTTGAAACTAGAATTTATAACAAACTTTTCTTCCCATTTAGCCAGCACGATGTTCGCGTACGTAGGTGCACATATTGCCCCCATAGAAACACCTGATTTTTGGTGATAATATTCACCATCAAAAATGATAAAATTGTATCTGAGAACTGTATCCATTAGGATAAAACTAGCAACCTTGTCTTCGTGACTCAAATTAGTATCTTCAAATACACTTTCCTCAAATAAATCCATTCCCTCACTGTGGGGTATACTTCCAAATAAGTCTACTATATCAACTGTAATAAACAAAGCATCTTCATTGTATAATTCAGGTTTTAACTCACCCAAGAATTCCCAGGAGTCTTTAATTATGGTTTTCTTATTAACCCATATGTGTTTAGTTTTAGAATCAACAAATTTGGCCAGAGGAACTGTCTTTGAACCCTCTGCCGCAACAATGGGTCTAAGTGGGGGGTTTTCAATACTTTTGTGGATTTTCGGGATGCCAAATACTGTGGCCATTCTTGGTCTAGTCACCTCCAGAAAATTAAAAGTTTTGTTGTTAATTACTTCTTCATTTAGTAAATCCTGGAGAATAATATCTATCTTTTTGTATGCCATATTGACCTCGTTTTTAGAGACCACTGAGTATTTGTTTTCTTCCCTGAGGATGGAATTCATTTTCCCTTCATATTCCATCCTTTCCATAATTACTATACCCCCTCCCTTATCTGGTTTCATCACCCTCACAGTGTCGTTGTTACTCAGTTCCTTGAGTGTTAAATATTCTTTTTTACTCAGATTAAATTTAGATTTGTATTTAACTCCTTCCTTTTGCTTCCTTACTTCATTTATTAGCATGTTCTCAAGGTTCCTGAGTTGGGGTATAAGGGGTGGGTTGTAAGTAGATTTTCTTTTTAATTCATTTTCCACTCTATTTTCTTTCTTAAACCCCATCCTAGTCCCTAAAACTTCCAAATTGATCTTTCTCATGAAAAGCTTAATGTCCATTATAGTTCATGTTGAATCCCCTTTGTGCATAGGGATATATTTTAGTCCTTTACTAAGCAAGGTGAAATGATCCGTGTTCAAAACCAAATTACTAAAGTTGTATATAGTGAAACCTTGAAATGTGTTTTTATTTTGTTCCACTATAATGTTGTCGTGTGCGGTCCTGTCTACCTATTTGGGGTCTGGGGGTATTATTCAATGAAATCTCCCCCTCCCCCTTCTCCCCCCCCCTCATTTGAAAATTTCCCTCTTTGTTATTTTGAGCTTTAAACTCAGGGAATTCATGTTCACCTAAAGGGGGGAATTCCACATCGTATGTGTTATCATACCACTCCTCTTCCTTATTTTCCTGAAATTTCCTATTATTACTATAATAATTCATTCTTTTGTCGAGGGGTGGTGTTTCCTTATAGTATTGGGGTGGTTTGGGGTAGCTAATATTATTTTCATATTCATTCATATCCCTTCTAAGTTTACCCATTTTTCGTTGAATAATCCCTTCACTTTTCTCATCTGTGTCCTTCCTTAATTCATAATATTTGTCCCTCTCTTCTCTTATCCCAAACAATAAATCCGCCTTAATGTGTGCATCAAGTTCCTCTATTTCTTTACTTAAAATAGTCTGCTTATTTGTATTGTCATGTATAATCAACTTAATGATTTCCAAGCCACAGTTGTTAAACACTTTAATTAAACTATCGTAAAACTGTGTACCTATTTGCACATTGTTTGGGTATTTATAAACCCTTAAGCCTTTTGGGACTATTTCCCTTCTTAAGCACTCATTAAGATAGGCATTTTCTATACTCAAAGTCCTATGTTTATACAACATCTTACTTAGTTTCACAATTTTAACTGAGTAAGTGTCACCATTTCCTAAGTCAAAATTCTGTTGTTTGTCAGTTTTAAATTTAGTATGAAAGTCCTTATTGAGCCACTCTTCCGTTGTTAGAGAGTTAAAATAAACAGTACCTTTGGGTGCTGACATATCAAAACGAGTCTTAGGTCTAGCTCCCATGTCCAAAAAAATAACATTCTCCTCCTCTTCTCTGTCCACTTCCAACAGTTTTGGTGTATCCATGGGGTTAAAAATACTTTCTTCTAACACACGCAGGTCGCCGGCTGTATCAATCTCGCCAATAAGCTCCCTCTTACGTTTCGTTTGCTTGCCACTAAACCCTTCGGTTCCGTTTCCCCTGGATTCCACCTGGTTTCTACTCACAACAAGGCTTTGACAGAGCGGTGTGAGCAGATCGATGAGTTCAGTGAGTTGGCCAATCAGCCTTCTCGATTGGCCAGCCTCTTCCTGCATTTCCGAAGTCATGAACAGTTCACAGCTGTACTTGGTCAAACTGGAAAATACAGAATCCACAAACAAAGCAGCAAAGGCACTGAAACCAAACCAATAACCAGAAAACATGATAGTGCCCAAAAGACCAAGTAGTCGCTGTAAATGTCTCCACAAGAAATTTATTGAAATTCCACAAACGTTAAAAAATATTAACGCTCTTGTAACTTCAGTACATACAACGCGTTTTCGTCCTCGCACTCAGGACTTCATCAGATAAGTGTTGTTATTGGTGTTTAGGAACTCTTGGAACATTAAGAATATTCTAGAAAAAGGAGTCAATAACACTAAGGGAATGTACAAAGGTAAATTGGGTACATATAAGTGTGGGAGATGCCAACAATGTCCTTTTATTAGTAATAAATGTGAAGTTTATTTACAAAGTAGGAAAAGAATATTAAGAAGCAAGGGGTCTTACAATTGTGAAAGCAAGGGTGTGGTATATCTGGTAACGTGTAAAAAATGCCAGAGTTTCTTAGTTGGTAAAACTGAGAGGGATCTCAAAAGGAGAATGTATGAACATTTTTATGAGATTGGGAAGGGAAAACCAACTAATGCATTATTTAGACACTCTCAAAACTGTAAAGAATACAAATATGAATTTTTTTGTGCTAGAACAAATAAGACCGGACACTAGAGGGGGACCTTGGGAAGAGATTTTGGAGAGTAAGGAGTTATGGTGGCAGATTAACCTAGAGGCTGGAAACAAACCTGGGCTAAATGACACACTATCAATTTCCTCATTGTTAAAATTGAGGGCTTTGAAGATATAAAACACTCATTCAAAAACATTACCTCAGTTACCCATTAGAGGGCACCAACACACAATTTTTTTACACATTTGTTTTTTAAGCATATTTTTAATATAGAAATCTTTAATATGAATTAAATTAAATTTTTATAATATTTATTTATTATTATTATTATATGTATAATATTTACTAATATTTATTTATGTATTTATTATTACAAACATCAAATGTGTGGATTATATGATGATGGGTTTGCTTTAAAAATCACTTCACCACAAGACGAAGAGTTACAAAAGGTTAAATTTTAGATACTGTGATTATACTTCCTGGCATTAATATTAAGTAGTAGGATGCTTCGGATTAGTTAATTTGAATTAATTGATGTATTTTTATTGGATTTTAAATGTTTGTCCACTTAATAAAACTATATAAATGTATATGAGATGTAACAACACTTATCTGATGAAGTCCTGAGTGCGAGGACGAAAACGCGTTGTATATAAGACTAGAAAACATATCAAAAGAGTGTGCAGTTCACTTTGTTGAACGTTCATGTGGTTGACAAAGTGAACTGCATGTTGATTTTAGCAAACACCCATGTTTCCAAATATTTGCTCTACTGAAAGAGATTAGTGGGTTTGATTTACAAAAATATGCATATATGTTAACAGGCTAGGTTCAGAGGTGGGACTAGGTAAGGGGATAGGTTTGTGTTGTGAATGTATGGTAATGTATTGTGAGTTATTGTGAGTTTCAGGACTGGGGTCAGAGTATCTGTTGGTTAGGGTTAAAGTTAGGGCTGGGTAAGCAGATAGTTTTAGTGTTGTGCAAGTTTGCATATGCATGTATGTATAGTATGTCCAAGTATATAGTGCAATGATACTGGTAGAGTAAAGGGTCTTTTGTAAGGTAATATGTAAAGATGGGGTTATCACATGAGTAATGTTGTACAGGGGTGTGTTAGTTTTGTTTTTTAATTTACCCGTTGGAAAAGGATAGCATTTGCTGTCTGTTCATTTTTGATAGGTGGAATGTTGTTGTTTTCAGTATTCATTTTATGGAAGTGTTGATATGAAGTCATTGTAGAGATTGCTGAGTTTTTAGTATGTGAACACATTTAAGAAAGTCCATTAAAAGGCGGTGGTGATGCAATAGATGCACCTGGAGCATTTGCCACTAGTTTTGCATTAAGACAGTGGTCTTGGCTGATAGAATCTTTTCCAGAAAATGTGAATGCCAAACCCCAGGATGCCAATTAGTTTGGATTCACATTTTAGCAAAACTAGTAGCAAATTGGAGATTTTAGCAAACTTAGAAAAGAAAAAAAAACACCTGCAGTAAATAGTTATTCCATGCACCTACATATCAGTTTTTAATAATTTCCTGTCTGCAAATTGTTAAAAAAAAACAAAAAAAAAACAGCAGTTACGCAGAAGTCACTACATGAAAGCTGTTTTGTGTTGTTAAGCATCCTTTGAAACAAAATTTCTGAATCAAAAATATCCTGGTGAGCACCTCAGCTCCTAAATTAATTCCTATCCCATCCTTAAATTAATTCCTATCCCATCCCTAAATCTAGAATGCAGTTTTCAGTCATACATTTTAGACTAGGACAATACTACCTCTGACAGTAAGGAATATGTTAGAAAACTAAAATTAATATGGGAACCTGCTTTGACATCTAGGAATGAAGTTCAAGCTGTAAATCAGCTTGCCCTTACTGTTTTAATGTAAAGCTTTGGGGTGAATGGCTGGCTACAAAAAGAGCCAGGTAAACTTGACATGAAAACAAGAAAATTGCTCCATGCCTATCAAATGACATTCAGGAACTAGTATTTGCAAAGATTATGTATCCCTTGATCTGAAAATGGAATGGACCTCCCTGAAGTTGACTATACATATGGGTCTGTTATTATGGGACTGCATATGTATTTATCAACATCATCAAATCCAAATATATTAAACATTCTAAACCATGAATAAATAAGTCCAAGGTGACCTCTTTGCTTAAGTTAGCAGAAGTCTTTAGGAAAAAAATCAGGCATGGAAGTCCAGCCAAATGGCAGCATATAACCCATTTAGCTTAGGCTTCTACAGCAGTGATCACTTTGAAGAACATTTAGAGTTCCCGGGAGGTAGAAGTAACCCAGATTAAATAGGAGGAGATACCAACCGAAGTTTGTAACTCTGCTGGATGATTGTCAGAACCCAAGAATCTGAGGTTATTGGATTACAAAGAGGAAAACAGTGGAAAATATTGTCTGCAATTTTGTAAAGATGGCTAAGGTGCAGATGAGAGGGGCGATGTAAGAAGCAGAGTGCCATTTTTTTTCTTTTGAAAGGAGGGTTCTTGAAGTCCCTCTCTTGTTTGTGTCACCTTACCATTTTATCCTTGTACTGGTGTTTAGAAAATATTTACTGGGTAAATTTAAATGGCTTTTGAAAAAGATAATTAGGGTTAGAAAGATATTTTATTTCATACTTGGGAAAATGAGGCAAAAACAGTTGCTTGACACCCTGCATTAGCCTGCCTCTTTTCCAGCTTCTTAAAGACCTCATCTGAGAAGTTTACAAACAGTAAATATTTATCAAGAGGAACAGTCAAAAGCTGAGCCCTCACTCCTTGTAGGAGGTTTTATAGTTCTAACCAGGCATTTCCACATATAGCAGTTCCAGTAGCAGCAGCCCTAGAAATGGTGTCAACAGCATTATAAGCACATAAATTGCAACAGAGTTAACCTTGTTTGCAAATTAGTTTTAGCCTCTTTAGTTGAGAAAGCTAACAAAAGTCTCTTGTATGTTTATATTTGGCAATTAATTGCCCTGAAAAAAAGTAGATGAAGCTTATACCTTCTTGCCAAACACTATCCAAGGGTTAGCAGAAGTGAAGGATTTTAAGCTTCTTCCCCTTTCAATGAATAAAAGCAGGGTCTGCACAAGGATTCCTATAAATAAACGTGTGTGAATCTGGCAGTCTTTACAATGTCAGTTTTTTGGAGGGAAACATATACTGCAGTAAAAGTGTCTTCTAAAGCTCCTAAGACAGGTGGAATGGCCAAAAGCTTTAGGGTGTCCATGCTAAGGAGTTAATAGTATCTTTTTTGTGACTCTTATACTTTCTTTCCTTCCCACTTAGACAAGTCTTTCACTCTGGAGATTGTGTCTCCGAAAGAGATTTCTTCATTAAGAAATTCAGAGGAATCTCCTCATCAGATTCAGATTCACATGCAATTGGGGAAGATAAATGACATAGTATAAGCCCTCGTGCTCAGAACCCAAGAGAGATTCCTGTTCAGAGAAAGAACTAGACCTATTTTTTCACAGGGGAAGTGGAGGAAGAAGCTGGAAGTGAAGGATGTTGGTATTGAATGGCTTTAAATAAGTCCTGCACAAAAATGTAACTATTCCTCCTCAGAACCTTTCTTAACAGTGTGGGCAGGTGGATGGGATAGGTGTTTTGTTTTATGTGTGCACATTTTTTGGAGTCTGAAGACATACTGCTTTGGAAGAGAAATTCATAGTCAGAACTTCCTTAAGTGAACTGCCAATGTCCTCTATCACTGGTACTTGGTGTATGCCTCCATCCCCTCAGACATGGTAAATCATAGTTCTGTTCTCCCTTCCCAGCGAGTTCTGCCTGACCTTCTGTATGAAGAGATTTTTTATATTTCCAAGCCATGGCAGCCTCCAGAGGGGACATGCCAGAGGGATCAGGAGAGACAGATTGATGGTCTAAAGGCTACACAAGTACCTCAGCAAAGTCATCAGTCTCAGACCATAGAAAAGAGTTAGACATCCAGGATTCAACATGTAATTTCTTTAGATAAATTTTACTTTTTGGGCTGAGGCAGGTCATCTTCTAATGAAGAATCCAATGAAATGGTCACATTCTCCAAATCTCTGATGTGCTTGTTTTCAATGAGAATTTTAATGGAGTTTAGCCTGCTCCTCGTAGTTTTTGGTGTAAAAGACATTTGGCAAGTCTTGATATCATACTCTTCACCTAGAGAAGAACACAGCTGGCATGCGAGTCCTTACAAAGAATATGCTTACTACAAAAACCTTTGCCCTTTCTGATAAACATAAGACTTTTTATAGTATTAAAAAAAAGAAAGGTTCTCCAGTGGAGATACATGACTTCCTGAAGTTACAGCTGACTGCATCTGCTGAAACTAACACAGCTGAGATAGCAAAAGTCTTAAGAGTCTTCATAACCATATGTATGGCAAGAAAGCTCTGGGGTTTGGCATGACTGTATGTCCCTGTTATACAAGTACATATTCTTGTGCTAAGGATCAGAATACATTTTGAAAAAAAGGAGCTTGAAGCCTTATAAACTAGCTGGCCATTCAGTATCCTTAACAGTATACTTCCCATATAGTTATGGCTACTTCAGTAGTGATCTAATGAAGAACATCTACAGATATAGCTGCAGCAGCAATCAAAATTAGAACTCAAGTTCCTTGAGATCAGACAGTGGACCTAGTGGTTTCCTGTACAGAACTCGGCAAAACCTAAACAAACATAATAATCATTTCAAGTAAGAATTACAATAAATAAATAAATGAAGAAGTATTTTTTTTCCAGAGCCAAGCCCATTTTTGCATGCACCTCTCATTTGGTGTGTAAAGTTCAGCTGAGTAAGTTGTACTTGCCAATAACAGTAAATATTCAAATTCATCACTACTGTAGTAGCCTTTAAGCTACATGAGTTGACTACCAAAGCCTATCCAACCTGGGAGGGGGAAATATACAGATCCAGGAGCACCTGGGAATGGTCCTAGCAAAGCCTGACCTGGACCTAGAAAACTTTAAATCCACTTTGTAAAGCTTTGTAAAAGTCTGTACAGAGGACTATATAACTTCCTTTAGAATACTTCTACATTCCACCTCATTATATAATTTCTTCAATAAAAAATACTAAAGTTCTCCAAGATGGTCTCCAAACACTACATACATGATATAATAATATTAACCTCGGTTTTATTTTCTGTAACTGTATCACTGTGAGACTTGGCAAAAAGGACAAACTAGAATTAGGTAGCAGCTTGTTTAATTTAAAAAAGATGATCAAAAAGGCCATAAACTGACCAGCAGAAGGCCATAAATTGTGATGAAATAACTGGTTAATTTAAAAAAATGACACCATCACTAAAGATCTTGGCATAATGATAGACAATAGATACATATAAATTTAAAGTGTCCACCAAGTAAGAAGTAACTGTTTATTGTGAATGCAACAAACTTTCAGAATAACAAGTGAAGAGGGGGACTCTCTCCAAAATGCTATGAAGACATTTCATAACCTGTACACTTTTAGTTAATCTAACTACAGTGGACTTCTACATACTCTGGGTAAGTTAAGAACACTGCGGTATTAAACCATTTCAGTGAAACTGACATGATCAGTTTGAACCCCATCAAACATATTTTAAAGACATGAAACCTAGAATTAATCAGGTGAAGTTGTGGTTAACCTTCTGGCTTTATCCATTACTATTAACGGTCATCCTTGTCCATTGCTGCCTAGCTGTCTCCATTCCCTTAATCTGCTGTCCTTTAAGTACCTGTTTAATTGCACAAAATTAAGTAATGCTTGTAGAAGATTTTGAACCCATTCTTTCCCCCATGACTGCTGTATGTTGCTTACTCTACATTTAGCAGCTGATTCTATTAATATACTGTTTTACCAGTTCAAACTGCCTGAAAGGTAAACAGCTCAAGACTTGTATTTTTTTGCACATAGTGATGCATATTTTTTTTTCACGTTTCACAAGAGTTTCAAGGCCATTTAGATCATAGACTGTACACCTTGCCAATACATCATTCAGGATTTACCTCTTTTCTCAAGGGGGGGAAGGCCAGTTAATCCTAGGATAAATTTGAGAACATGCATCCAAGCATCTACATTTAATCTAAAAGATATTGAGTCATATTGTTAAATCTGCAGAGAAAGTTTACTTCAGGAAATGGAGAGGCTCTGGATGATGAATCTCTCTCTCTCTCTCCATTGCATTACATTTATCTGCTGATGAAGGTTTAGAACTTTGGTTCAAGTACTAGCTGAGCTGTTTGACTTACTGACATATAGTAGGATTTGTACTGGCAGAATCAGAAAGGCACAGAACCATACCTCTCAACCTCTTAGCACATGAAATCTGGACAAAGCCTCAAATAATGGTGGGGGGGTACAAAGCATAAAAATAGGGACACTTTTTAAATATTGCTCTTACAAACTTTGAAAGTTGATAGACTAACAGGTTTGGCATTAGCATGAATTTTCTGAGGGATAAGAAATGTCTGCCAATATTTTCTGACTTCAATCCTCAATGATTTGCCTGCGATTTGCAAGAAAGCAGGCTAAAAATATGAGGCAAAAATCTGGGCATTCTGCGAAAATATGTACAGTTGAGAGGTATGCACATAACCCCTTTTGTTGATTGTTAATGCATGTCAGCCCAGTTCTATAAGCGTTTTTATTGCAGTGTGGTGCTTTGTAGTCTTTCATGTGCATCCACAGTGAAATCTGTTTTCATTCTCTGTATCCTATTTTTTTTCTGTGCAGTGACTGAAAGAGGTCTTTATAGATCAGGTAATTACCCTGTTTGCCATTCAGTTATTAAATAAAAATAAAATATGTCTAGAGTACAAATGTGCAAGGTTTATACATGATGTTTTTGAGCACCCCATTAAATTTCATAACTTAAATCAAAATTATTACAAGAAAAATATTTTCACCTCTTACTATTTTTTATATGTTCTACCACACCCAAACTTTTCTATTATAGCTGGTTTAACGAAACATAATATGTGGTATGTATAAACGTGCAGGTTCATTTGCTACTTCTTGCTGTAAACCTATAATGTTATAAAGTAACTAATTTTTTTCTGTAGCTGTAATTATAAATGAATAAGTTAATTTCTAACTACATTTTTTAACACCGGGAGTAATCCACATTTTTGGTTTGCATGCCACCACTATCCAAAATATAGCTATGAGTAAAGAGCTTGTTATAACATTGTTTCTTTTCAATTTTTATTATATTTTTAGCATCCATGAATCTCCTCATGGCTACACTATATCTGATTACAGTCAAAAAGTGACCTTACACACTGCTTGCCCATGTTCAAATGAGCACAAGCATTAAAAGCTCTGGTAATCTGCACACCAAAGACTGTACTTATCATGTGACCATTGAAATCACCTGAAACAGTACATACACAAAGCACCTGTTTAAGGGTTTCTGCACACCAACCCCACCAATATCTTGCATATTAACTCTGTGAAACCCACAAACAAGAAGACAGCAAAAGGTGGTAGTATGTAATACCAATTGTTACACCCTCTCCATGCTTGTATGATCCCCCATTTCAGTGAATATACAATGAAACAGGCCACTGAAGGAGTGGGATCTGATCAGTGTGGGTTTATTGATTTGTTCCACAGGAAAGTATCCTTTTACTATTCCAAGTCAGAAGAGATGTATGAGGAAGTATTCATTGTTATAGCAGATTTATATAACTTTTTTAAACCGTTTTTTGAATTTCTGTTTCTGTCCACCTTTGCTTAGTTGGGAGATAAGCAGAGAACTAACACTGTCCTTAAGGTCACCAAGTGAACAGAGACCAGACGCATTAATTCTTCTTCTTAAAACTGATTTCCTTTCTAAACCATGAATTTAATTACTTCATATTAGCCTAAGAAGTCTATAAACTTTGGAACTCCCCTCTTTATTTCTATTTGTTAACATATCGAACACTGTTCCACATGGACTTTTTTCATGTTCAGCCAAGGAGCACTGTCTGGTTAAATGACTTACTCAAAGTCATACAGTTAGACAAATGGTAGCTGAGGGAATAAACCCTGGACCACAAGATGCAGCTGGTTAACAGCTCATAGTCTTAAGCCAATGTGCCAACAGCCAAATGCAGATTAACTGACAGCACAAAACGATTTGCAGATGCTTTTAAACTGGTGGCTGAAATAACCAGATGAACTGTTGTTTACTTTGCAAAGGTATATAATACTGGCAAATAAGTGATATGTGAACTAACAGGTCTGTTTACTTTGTTTTAGGATGATCTTCACATTAAATTTAGTAGACAGACATCAAGCCCTCAAATCAGCACAAGTGCTTCACTATCACCACAGTCAATGGTTTTGTCAAAGACACCTTTACAACGATTACCTAGGACTTCTGAAGACAGCCCACCTGGAACATCAATTACAGCATCTTCCACAGAACCTTTACCTCGAAAGATTGAAAACCCACTTCTGAAAGACAGGGAGACAGATCCCCTTCAAAAAGCACTGATTCCTACTCTGTGTCTGTCTCCCACAGGAAGTAAGCCTGGATTCTCTTTAGAAAATCCAAGTACATCAAAAAGATTTACAGGTACACAAATCAGCGAGTTAAGGACATCAGTGAACAGAAAATCCCTTCGAGAAATCCCTGGAAACCCTTCAAGACTAGCAGCTGAACACAATGTAAGTGATTACATTATTTGAATATATAAACATTTTTCCCTAACTGCAGACCTTATAGCAGTAAATTAAGTCCATTACACAATAGTTGAAACGTTATAAATCACCAAGTACTTTTCTAGCTCTCATCCAGACTGCTTCTTTAAAAAGCCTGGACATGTTTGTATGTTTCTGCTTATGCCTTATGAAGCAGAAACTATCAGTGTTTAAGATTGTCTTTTATTATACAAGCCACTAAAATCCCATGAGCACAGTACATATTTCTCATATTCGCTACCATTAGCAAGTCGGATGGCATACTGTTTTATAATAAGTGAATCGGGGAAAAAATTTAGAGTTCAAATATTTGAACAGAATGAATAGGCCAATATGATAGTTTCCCTTACAGCTTGTTTCATAAACAATTTTCCCTATTTAATATACTTTCACAGATTTTATGAAAAAGATTAGTTATATTTAAACATGCAAATACAGCAAATTCTTATATGAACAATGTTATCACTTTTTTATGTTTATTTAAAAAAAAAAAAAAAAAAATATATATATATATATATATATATACAATGTGTCTGTGTATATGTCTACTGTTCATTCTCTGCATTTTAAAATGTATGTTTTATATATATATATATATATATATATATATATATATATATATATATATATATATATATATATATATATATATATATATATATATATATATATATATATACTGTTCATTTTCTACATTCCATCAGAGCTGACGATAGTTATAATCCAAATTCCTCAAACACAGGTTTCTACATTCTTACAGGATAACAGACATGATCTAGTCCAGTATTACATCCCTTTTAGCTGGATGGACAGATACCCCTTACCACACTTATATTCTATATTTTAAGTGATAACTTCTTTGGAGAACTTAAGCTTTTATAGCACCATCTTTCTGCTTTATATATAAACCACAACTCCTTTAAAATGTATACATACTTGAGGTATAGAAAAAGTGAAATCTGATTTGAGCATTCTGTACACTATATATGAATATGACCACAAGTCTGTACATGCATTTATCATGTAGTGGGGCACTGCAAAATTTTAAAAAAATGCCTGGTAGGACATACATGTAATGTTGCTGAAAAACATATTTATTTTTAAATTTTAAGTCCTAGCTATATGATACCAACACCACCCTCTCCTCCTTCATTCTCTCAAAAAAATGGAGTTGTCTCTAGCACTGTCATCCATTTCTTAGATCTTATCAAATAGGTATTTCAGAGTCAAAACTGACTCATATATATCACCTACTGCAGGCCTTACCAAATGAGTGCCCCAAGGCTCCATACCTGTCCCAGTATTGTTTTCAGTCTTTACTAACTAAACTCTGATCTCCTCAACCTTACTATCACTCTTTATGCAGATGACACTGTTATCTTTCGATCCAGTCCCTCATATTCAGCTGTTCAAACACAGGTTCCTTCTGTCCTCCTCCACCTCAATTATTGGATAGTCAAAGATAAGCTACTCCTAAACCCTATCAAAACAAAAAGTATTTGGAACCTCATAAAAGCTGAAAAAACTACTAAAAATCTCAACATTACATATCACAATGTTAGCCCAAAAGAAACAAATGTGTCCTATAAATACCTAGGACCAGTCACTTAACTTCCATAACCACCCTGAAAATACCTGGAAAAAGACCAGCCCTCTTTGTTCTGGTCCTGGAAAATATTTATTTTTCTCTCCAGACCAGCAAGAGCTGCAGTAGTCAAAGGAGTTGTTCTATCTCAACTCGAATATGGACTCCCATAAATACCCACAGCCTTCTACAAAAAAATGCCCTCCACTCTACAGTCCACTGAAAACAAACTCTGTAATTAATTTCCAATTCCTCTTCCTCCACCCCCATCCCACCTCCTGGAAAAACACTGCACTACATTCATCAAAGCCATATTGTTTTATGTCACCTATAGAATTAAGCTTCTCTAGGGTCTCTTCTTTTCAGACTGCTTCATCCAAGTGCCTTCCCACCTGTTCTTGCCAAACTCCTTAACAAAACTACTCCCTATAACCTATGCAACTTCTTCCAGTTGACTCCCTCACACCAGACTACCCAAATTGCACCTGTACCAAACTGCAAAGTACCTGATCACTCCTTCTCTATTCTTGCACCCAAACTCTGTCAAGCACACCCCCCACTGAAAAGAAATCTCCTCTTACACATTTTCAAAGCACAGTGCAAAAGACAATTCCATCAAATATCTGTCTGCATGTGTTTTTCTGATAGATACATCTTCTAACTCCTTCTTCAATTGCATCACATCTACTTCCACCCTCTTTTCTCACCTGCTGCTTACTTCCTATATGTACTCCTCTGTTAAAAATATTTGCTCATTGTTTCAGTAGTCTTTGTACCTTCTGTTTTTACTCCATGTTTGTGAATTTCTTCACCAAGGCTATGTCTGCAAATGTTCTGTTGTGATCATTGTAGTACCCTGGTAAACATACATAAATACAATTTATAATTATGCCTTTTAATCAGCCAGTGCAGTAGCTTAGCTTATCTAATAAGCTTAGGATGATAATTAGGTAAGAGATATACTCATCCTCTTGCTTCTGCACTGGCCTGTATGGCGTTTATATTAGTAAACCATATACCAAAGAGCTTCATGTATTTGATATCCTTGGGCATCTAAACTTTTGCAGGAATCAGCCACTTTTTTGTTTCTTTTATTTATCCCTTGTACCTGATCTAACTGTCTTTACATTAGCTTGAAGAAGGGAGGATAGTTATCTAGCCCTTAAAAAAGAAGCAACAGCTCAAGGGCAATTTCCAATTATGTGAGGACCTATACAGGTGTAAAGGATTTAGCAACAAAGGTAGCATTTCCTTCTTCCACAAAAGTAAAGAGAGGGAAGTCTGAGGGCATACATTTTTGGATCCCAATAGAGACTAAGAAATGGAAACCACCACAAATTGAGGATGTTTGGACATAACAATTACCCACATACATTTCTAAGAGGATGATGTGCTGATGCCATTGATTAGATGTGGTCTTAAAGGGAAAAAAGTGAAAAAAATGAAAGAAACAAGGTGGATGAGTGTCTGTATGCCATTCCTGATGGCCTGACCTTCTCCATGGTGCTTAATTAAGCCATATGCTGATGTGTAAATACATTCGAAAATAAATTACTCCTCCTAAAGGGTCAGTGAGTGCTAGTACGGACCTGAGGCAGTTGGAGAATTTCCTCTTCATTGCCTACAAGACATCATAGAACAGTATTTTTCCAACACATGCATGTGTGCAAGCATTCATATATGCACAGACACAAAAAAATCACAGTGTTTAAGGGTAGGAGTTCCAAAGCAGTCTTTCCTAATTGTCTAGCAAATTTAGCATTCAGTAATTTTATCTGTGAAGGTTGCTTACATTTTTGCTATGAAATGATTAGTAGACAATCTTACAGGTCCTAATTCTCAAAGGTTTCAGACCAAAGAAGTTACCATGACCACTGACACCCCTGGTTGACTTAGCCTAGTTTATGCCTACATTTGTAGTTGTCTTCTCACATCCCACTCATAATCTGATAAAAAGTCCATGTACTTTACCAGGTGATCTTTTAAGAACTGCTTGTTTACACATCTCCTTAGATAGTGAGTCAGTTACTAAGCTGAAAGTAGCACTTGTTATCCAAATTCTACTTAGCTAGTCAGTATTGATTCTGGTAATGGTAATGTGTATTAATCCTGCATTATAATGCTGATAATTTTGGTGACATCATTTAAATATACAGACCACCATAAAAGTGAAGAAAAATGGAATACAGCAATAAAAATCCTAGTGACCCAATGCCTTATTCTTTCATCAATGGAGCTAACTTTTTCTCTCTCTTTCTCTCTATTACACTGCATATAGATATACACATACATGTATGATTGCACACTTTCTTTTACCTCATTGTTGACTATCAGGCCCCTCTTGTACCAGCTGTTTCCTTATACTAGCTACTTATTCCCCTACAATCACCCTGTGGAGGGTCCTTAGACTCTGTATAGGATTAGCCTAGTAACATCTTATTCTTCAAGTGTTTTTTGTTTGAGAGACATCCAAAGGCAGGTCCATCATCTGGACAGCCATAAAATCAGTTTCCCAATTAAGTCCAAAGTAGAATCTGGCATCTGCAGACTTCCTACATTACAGCTGCCATACTCACACTTATGTAGCTGCTACGCAAAGTGCATTTTGATGTGTCAAGATATATCTACCTGATTACTGTGTGCTTAGTCTCCTGCCTCCACTAGACATCAGTCATGCCTACTCTCAGGATAGGTGAGCAAGTGTCAGCTATTCACTATATCTTTCCCTCATTGACTACTGTAGCATTTTATTTGGGATGCTAAATAAAATGTGGGTTGCCTGGGTCCCAGTTAAAGCTTTAGCCATCTCTACAATGGAGGTGACTCTGGTTCTTCTGCTGGGCAGACTACTTATCTCCCTCCCATTGACTCCTATTGAACTAGGGTTACTAGTTGGCCCCACGTCATCTGACATGCAATCAGGGATGCATCCCTATATTCCACAGAGACACAACTTAGTCCTTTTTGTTTCTGCTTAGCAATATAGATGTTGCCTTTTTTTGTGCAAAACATAGTCACGTTGAAAGTGACTGCAGAGACATCTTATTTTTAAACCATGAAGAATAATTTGCGAGATATCATTGTAAAAGGGTGTGATGTAATTTATCCAACATATAACATAATTTTTACTAATACACAAAAGCTACATGCAGCAAAAATTGAAGCATAATTTATTCAAATTGTTCTTACAGATTATAAATGAGTTTTTTTGTAAACAGGAGATATTGCAGCAGAAAAAATGGCGTGTTAACAGCATTTCAAAGTCATAGAATGATATGTTTTTATAATATTAAGTAAAATCACAGAGGCTAGTGAGACTGTGCAGCAAACAAGTTGTAGAAGTAAATGAAGGACCATCTAGGGGTCCATTTGAAAATAAGTTTCCACTCTTATACTCAAGCAACTATTAATATTCCTTTGTCACTTTCCAACTTTAACATCCAACACCATGTATTTTTCTCTTCTTTACCACAGCATTTACTCCACCATATTTTCCTAACTACCTACCTTTGATTCTCCTGCTAACACCCATTATTATCCCTCCAAACAGTAGTTACCATATCACTCATTCTGTCAAGTTCCCCACGCTTACTTTACCCGGTTCTGTTTAACACTACTATGCTATATTCTTTTCATTCAAAGTTAAGCTGCCCATATATATTCTCCATCTTCTCTCCATTACCATATCCTACCACATTTAGCATTCTAACTACTTCAGTTAATTACTTCTCATATATCAACATCATCTCTTTTTGGCTTATCCTGGTTAAGGTTCGCCACAGTGGAACAACGGTCCGTAGATCGATTGGCAGTGGAGTTTTACAGTGCCGAGTTGCCAGCCTGGTGCCCAACCTTCCACAGAAGGCACACACATGCACATACTCACACCTAGGGCCAATTGAGAGTGTCCAATCCACCTAAAGAATGTCTTTGGGATGTGGGAGGAAACCGGAGCACCCTGAGGAAACCCATGTGACTATATACATATATATATATATATATATATATATATATATATATATATATATATATACATGTATGCATATCTCTCTCTCTCTATATATATATATATATATATAATATATATAGACACACACACACACACACACACACATATATATATATATATATATATATATATATATATATATATATATAGTTATATTTATAAAACACTCATTTATCATTTAATAATCTACTCCTGCACCTTTCTAACATCTCTTCAAACTTTCACCAGTTTTACTTCTACTGCTTCTTCAAGGTAATATCAACGCTAACCCAGGTGCATCTATACTTTTCTGTATCCTTTTAATGTACAAAGTATAAGCAACAAAACTGACTAGATTAACATATTAATTTCCTTATGCAAGCCTGATTTAGTTGTTATCAAAGATTAATGAGTTAAGGCTAATGATCCTTATTTACAGGATTTTTTCCGTTTATAACTCTTTTTTTACCCCAGATAAAGCACAAGACAAGAAGGTGGAACTCTTCTTTTCAAGTCAGACTTAAATGTCCATCTACCTGCTCAAGGAAACACTCAAACAAATTATTCTAGCTGGCTACTCATATCCATTCTCTCCCACAAGAATACTGCAGTACATGTACTACATGTCACTGTAGCATATCTAGAACCTCGCTCCCCAAACTAAATATCCTACTAAAAGAAGTTCCTCCACAATACCAACAGTCTCATAATACTTGAAAAGTTCAGTCTCAGCCTGTTCAGTCCCATTTCCAGTGACCTGAATACCACTCAAATACAGTTTCAGCCTCACTCAGCTCATATCGCAACTTACTAGACCAAACCTCAAAATATCTTTCCACTCCCTCCCAGATTTCATATTTCCTAAAAAACATTCTCTTATCTCAGTTGCCACCATCCATCCACAGTCTTTCAGTGACCAATGCCCTATTAACTTTCATATCCATTACCCATATGTAAATGCACCCAAAACTCATCTTTCTGTAGTAAATCACAGAATAATATTAACAAACTTAAATCCACCTTTTCCGTAATCAACTGGTCACCAGTATTTAACTCATCTGATCCTAACACTACTGCAGAACTACTAACCTCTCTGCTGACCTGCAAAACTCCTATTTTCTAACAATCCAAACCTAAAATTAAGAACTGGTTAACCTATGAGCTTAAAGCTCTTCTACAACTCAGAGACAAGGTATGGCATTCTTGGAAAGCACTTCTTATTATTATCAGCAGACAGTGCTACATCCAGCTACCCAACATTGCCAAGCAAGAAATATGCTGTCATACAAGTCACTTGATAAAATCATACCAAACTTCAACTAATGAAGTCACCCAAAAGCTTCTGAGAAAAGGTCAACTATCTTACAGGATAGAAAAGCCTTCCCTCCATGAATTCCACATCCTCTCAACTTTCTGCCTTTTATTTCCTTTCTCCTTTCAGCAAACCTCCCATCCTTTTCTTTAGCCAATCTCAAACTGCATCTGACACTCACACCTCCCCTCCATTCTACTTTAGAGCTATCACATCCAAGAACGTCTACACTTGACTTGAACAGATTAAACTTGATAGCCCCCTGGTACAACCTTCACCCATGGTTCATTTATCACTGTAGAGGCATCATAACCCCACTGAAACATATAAAAAACACATGCACTACATTTATTATGCTCAATATCTAGAAGATTGCCATTGTAAAACCATTCCTTAAGAAACCTAGTCCCTCCAATCCATCGGATTTTTGGCCCATTCCTAATGTCCCTACACCAGGAAAGTTTTCTGGAAAAAAAATATTATTTTCAGCTCAAAACATCAACCAATACCACCTTCTAACAAAAACAGTGTGACGTTTGGTCTGGTCACAAAACATCCCCAGCTATCTGGACACTCAGTAACATTCTTCATGGAATGGACAAATGCCTGGAGTAATTTTTACCCACCTCAACAGAGTCCTTGATCTTGCTGATCACTCAGTTCTCATAGACTACCTCAGTGAAATAGGCATTGGAGATGACACACCTCATTGGTTCAAAAACTAACTCTCTAACTCCCACTTCTCATTTAACTTCAGTTCATCAACCTCTATAACAGTCTTTCTGCAGAAAAGTGTCCCTCAAAGATCAGTTCTGGCACCTCTCTCTTTATCTACATCAACAAACTTCCTTCTGACTTACCTCAACTTCCTCTCCTGCTTTATGTTGATGACATGTATATATTGTGTATTTTTTACTCTGTTTATAATGTCATTTGTCTATTGCCATTATTGCCTCAAGCCAGCAATGATATTCAGTTTGCATATAATATGTGTATATATTGCATTTTGTCATTACTCTGTGTATAATGTCATGTAACTATTGTGTATTTCCTAGTCTGTGACTGAAATGGGTCCAGTGGGATCCTAGTTAACAAATTCTGAATAAATAAATAAGTATACCACTTTTAAGAAAACATGAAAGTGAAGATCAGAAAAAGATAGTTAACGCATGAATGAATTTCTGGTTTAAAAACAGAATCAAAATGAAAGGCACAACTCACAAACTGAAAAGAAGAATATGTTAGTAGCATTAAATCTACTAAAAGAATGTGGATGCAGAAAAGTTTAGAATTATAGGATTATTGCTTAAGTTAAACACTTGTTATTTTTTTTATTCATGCCAAAACAAAGGGGACACAAACACTGAGGTGTACTCGGAAATGAGTAATGCTTTAAGATGTGGTACTCAACAGGATTGAGTGTGTGTGCATGTGTGTGTGTGTGTGTGTGTGTGTGTGTGTGTGTGTGTGTGTGTGTGTGTGTTTTAATCTCAAAGTTTCATGAAATGTAGTTAGTGGCTAAAAAGAAAAGATGCGTATACAGCCATGTTCTCTGAAACTAGAAAGGTGCATAATAGTACTAATTTCTGAATACCTACCTTTGTGTCCATTAATACCAATACAGTAAGACTGATGTTACACAAAATGTAACAGCATAGGATGTCCTCCCATGTTTGCCCACAATATCTTGTGTAAATGTATGCATGCCCAGCCATGAGGAAAGAAACACTTCCCCAAAGAGGCAAAGGCATCCTGCATCATATCTGCAAAATATCCCCCGTCATTAACAATAAAGTCAAATGCAACAGAAAACTTATAAAATGTGAAATAAACCACCCAATACACAAACCATCAAAAGAAGCTGAATTATCATGCAAACTTCAAATAGAAATGGGAAAATGGCAGTGGAAACAGCAGAGTGCTCAAAACAGTCACTTAATACCAACACTTTGATATTACAGCAGATGAAATTCATGACTCAAGCAAATCGGAGAGCAGATAGTTTTCTTTTGAAGGGCCTTTGTTTAACCATGCAGTAAATAAGTGAGATAGAAAACATCTTTGGAAAGGGTGATATTTTAAGCATTGTAGGGGAAGACATTATTCTAGGATATTGATAGGTCTGAATGAGGCAGAACAAGTGATACTGAAGAAATTGTGTTTGTGTAAAGATGACTTTTAGCTACTGATATCCACCAACACATGTATTTCTCATTCTTCTTATGGCTTCCAATCTAGCCATCACTGTTTAGAAGTGTTTTAAATTAGTGAACTTTTTTTGTTTCTTAGGAAAATACTTTCTGGGATAGAAATGCAGATTTTTTTCTACATAGAGAAAATGTAGAAGCATTTAGTTGGCATGGAGTACTTTGGGGAAAAAATCAACAATACTGATTTAATATCTATCATAGTCCATATAGACACGGAATCTATGCATTGAGCACAGAATTAATACCTGCAGGAGGAACATATTAATAAAGCAATAGATTTTACTGGTTTTACTGATCATAAAGTATTTTATTATGTGGTGTGAGATGAGAAATTCATTTTGGAAAAAGAATGTGGAAATTCAGAGTCTTCACCGAAGGCTGCATACTTAGTTTTGTTCAAGAAATACTGTCTTGGCATTATATAACTGCAAGTATGAATGGGGTAAGGGACATTAGATTGCACTTTATAATGCAAACTGTTGCTTAGTTAATATCCTAAAACCAGTACACACCTAAGCTATCACTTAACTACTGCATTCAGAATTAAACGCCTTACTCTACTCCTTTTGTAGATGCATATGTTTCAGTATAAAAATTTTCCTCCATCCAAATTTAGTGTAGTAGAATATTTATTATATAATATAAATACTTAGAGTAGTTATCATTCTCATACATTGATATGCTGATCTTCTTAATACCTTATATTGCATTAAGTAATCCCACGTCACTTTTACTTAAAAATTGCTGTTTTCTAATGTAAAATATTGTGCAATATATTTACATTAATTTGTATCTTGTTTTTCTCCAATTATAAATTCTGAGATGAACCTGAAAATTGTCTGTTTGGATCAGTGTTCTACTCCCCTCAACTAACATAAAATAAACAGTGAAATAATAAATGTGGCATCTTCTGTAAGACAATACCGGGGAGTGGGTCTATGTTCAGCCATCGAATGAAAATTCAGTCGAAAGGCTAAACTTCAAAACCTAAACATCAAAAGTTCACTTACCAAACATTCATTTCAGTGAGCGAGTGAGATGGGAAAAGTAACTAGTTGTGTAACACTTCCTTGTCTCACACAACAAAGTATTGCAAAGCCACCCAGGTGGGGGGCTTCACTCCCCACATCCCCCTAACTATATATATCAACTCAAAGACAGCACTACAGTGGGGAAAAGAGCAGCTGGAGACGTGTTTGACAACTAGTTACTTTCCCTGTCTCACTCATTCACCAAAATGAATGTTAGGTAAGTAAACTTTTCATGCATATGGTACAATGCTTAGCCACTGAATTGAATTTTCATTTGATGGCTGAACATAGACCCCCTGGGAGTAGTTGAATATGTTAAAATGTATGAAAAATTCTTCAGATAAATTGTAGTTAAAACAATCAAGGGTTTACTGTCCAAAACTCTCAGTTAAGCAATAAAAGTAAAATAAGCTTCAGTAAGTGTCTTGCAAACCAGGAATGCAGCTGATGTTACACATACTTTCTGTTACAATTTTCATCCCACAAGTACTATCTGATATATCCAGGTGCACATGCATAAGTTAGCAAAATAAAGCCCTTCTGAAATTCAAACTTGTTTCACTAAAAGCTGCCAGAGTGCGCTTGTTTCTCTCAGTATTGCTTTATCAGTTCACACATACAGTTTCAGCTCTCCTGTAGATACCATGTCTTCTAACAGAAAAGTGTTTCTCTGCATCTGCAAATTCTTTGGGTGTGGAACAATGGGGCTAGGGAACAATAAGTAGTATCTGAAAGAGTATTGTTCAGAAAAGCAAAATTAAAGAGACAGCAGAATGTAATACTCATTAAGTAGAGGTTACTAATACTCACAGAGAAAACATATTTACATAGTTTCACATTAGCTTCCTCGTTCACCTCCCATTTTATATGTGGGATGAGAGAGAAATGGACATTTGCTCATGAAAGAATTCCAGTAAAGGATTTCTGAAGTATACATGTCAAAATGAAAGTTACTGTAATAGGCAATAATCTTTATATTAATAATAAACCATTTAATGGATTTTTATTTAAATTTTGTTAACCTGTGATCCTACTGAGGCTTTAGTCCATATTCAGGAGAGTTCATGGCATTCAAAAAATAAGAATAAATGATAGATCAGTAGGCATTAACTCATTACAGCCTAATGATGCCCCACAAGTCTTTCTTGTAGCTACATCAAACTCACATCTCTTGATGTCTAATATAGCCTGTCCATATTTGCATTAATAACACCAAAAGTGTGCTAGATAAAAACTACTGAAACATTTCATTTTAAAGCTAAACTTGATAGACAACATGACTGCACTGATTTTTTATCCCTGTTTAGTGCTGTTTAACAGGTGTTAATTGTTCACATACTATTTATATACAATGATAATTAAACGATATTTAAACATAATTAGTAACAAACAAATGGAAATATCAATGACCATCTCAATTCACTTTATTTACATTAAATGCAAGATAGGCATGTGGATATGCTTATCTGTCAGTACCATCAGCACCATGATCATTATCCGCTCACTTGTGCATCAGCCAATCAGGACAGCATTTCACCTGTCATTTTACCATATTCCAACATGAAAGGGGCTGCTTTTGAACAGAATGCATTTCTCCCTATCCAACCAGTGTGTACCACAGACTATTACCACCTTTTCAACACTAGTGATTATTGCAATAACAATGAAATGTGCACATTAAAGAGATCAAGTCTTAGATCACTCAGATGTACCCCATCCTCCCTATTCTGTACTGGGTGTCTATCATCCCAATGATCCAGCACTGCTATATCCATGGCCTTAGCTACCCTATCTACTTGATGAGTAACAGAATTATCTGAAGCTTTAATGATACTCTAAGTATGTTCCTCCAGACCAGTTGTAGAATTGTCACTGACCATACTATAATTGCACTGGGAACCAACACTAATTGTTTCTAATTCCCACAGTATCACTGACAACTGCAGCTTTGAATCATCATCTAAATACCCTCTAAATGTATAAAAATAAGCTCGGACAATACCCACCACCCTACTGTCATTATCATGAATGACAACAATTGACTCCATCTAATTCTTCTCCGCCTGAACCAGTGAACTCCCCACAGATCGCGGTTCAATCCTATCTACTGACCCTTAGTTCTTACCATAGCCATCTTTGCAACCAAGCATATATAAGGATGCCCAATAATGACCACTCTTCACTCCACTATTACCTGTGGGAAAAAAGAGGCAAAAATTAACAGACTAGCCAGAATTATTTGACATACAGTTGACAAGTGTTAGACTCCTATCTACTCTCCCTATCTGAAAGGAATGCAAAGAGTTGTCTTGTATCCCCAGTAATCTCAAGGCCTTTTATCACTAAATCAGACTGTCTCAAAGAAAAAAGCTTATCTCCCAAACAAAAATTTGCCTCATCTTCACTGTCTCACACTCAAGTCTGCTATTTTTAACACCCACCTAAGTGGGCATAACTCTATACCCCTTGCTAATGCTTCCTGCTGACTCTTACCCACCTAATTCATGTTAGAAGCCCTGACCCAAATTAGCACAGACTCTTCTGTGATGCATGCATCTTTCCATTTCAAACCACCTGACAACTATCCAATCCTAAAAGCACCCATGTATATAAATACAATCAATGTTGGCCACAACACATAAGACCTAATATTATTCATAACCTTTCAATAAACTCTTATTAGCATCCTAAGCAAAATTTGACACACTGCCAAATGCTTATCTAAGGCTCTATAGACTTGGCATGTAGAACCACAGCAAATATATTGTGCTTGACCATGTTGATTTATCCATAGATATGGGCAACTTGCCAGGAGAATATCATATTCAAATCACTACAAAAGCCATTTCAGTAATATATGCTTAGCGAAACTATTAGGAACTAAAACAAATGAAAAGCTTAGGTACCATTAAGAAATAGACGGGTCCAGTAAAATAGGTGAATAGCTTCATTATGGTTGTCAAACAGGAAAATATTCTTATATGTATGAATCCACAATATTAAGAGCATTGATCATTGCTTTTATCTGACGAAACAATATCATGCATTCCAAATGCTGAGTTCCTTCTCTATCTGATACAAAACATGGATTCTGGCAGATAAAAAGGGATGAAAAAAGTTTGTGTTTTATATATCTAGTGATTTCTGTATTGCATTTCATCTGCACCACAGGTATTTTCAAAGAACAGTTACACAAGTAAGTAAAGGTTTAGAAGATGGGGTGTCAAACAACAAAAAAAGACACCAGACTGATACAGTCAATGAACAGATTGAAGTGGAATAATTCGGCATTAGAAAAGAATAATTAGTTTGACAAATATGAAATTTATGGGTCAAATTCTAGTACTGGAGAGACTAGATAAAGACTCATAGAAAACCAGAGCAGTAATGTAAGTGCAAAAGCTGGATTAGCAGAAGTTAATGTAATTTTGAAGAAAGATGCAGTATCTTACAAAGTTTATACATATTCTGTCCAAGATAACTATGCCTCTTAGAAAGCTACTTGCACAAGGCATAGCCTGGGAATTGAAAAAGAAATATGAACAGTTTTGAACCGTTTAAGAAACTAATAACAGAAGCACCTACACTGAACTTTGATGATGTATATAAGCAGGTTGTGTTATAAGTGGTTGTATATCAGAATGGTATAGGAGCTATGATCCTAGAGGAAACAAACTAGTTATCTATAGATCAAATGTATTTACATCTGTACAAAATTGATATACTCAACTAGAGAAAGAAGAAAATTATTTAGAGGGAAGATCACAACTGTGACCCGCAGAACACTGAAATGGGAAGTGCAGATATATTGCAAATAAATCGACAAAAAACAGCAACCAAGGAGAACAGTCCACTCTCATTTATTAAGCGCTTTTCATCCTTAATAGTAAGAACTTCTTCAGATAAACATATACACACAGTTACTGTTTAAAACAAATTGGCTTGTTGTCACTTGACAAAAAATCAACCAATAAAATTTCCTTTCCTCACCAAAGACAAAGTTAAAAATAACCCTTTTCATTCACCTTTTAAACATACAAGTGCTACTTGCTTTGTTAAAATGTGTTTCTTATAATAAGAGTTATACTTTTCTTATCTAGAAAGACTCAACAATTTTAACATGCATAAAATTGAAGTAATCTCATTCAGACCTGGATGTTGACATGCATTAACATGAATTTGCCACAATAACTCCAGTTTTTCTAGTAATAATGAAAAAGGACTCCCCCCCCCCCCCACACCAAAGTCCTGCACTAACTGGTCAATCACTCTAAACCTGAAACTGTGAGTTGGGTTTTGGGTGCTGTGTCTGGCTAGAGCGTTTTCCTGTTTGCCCTTCCTTATACTATACATATGCTCATAAATACGGTCTTTTAACTTTCACTTAGTTTTCCTGATATAATACACTGGGCATGACTGACACTGTGCCAAATATACAATCATTTTTGAATTACGGTTGTATTTCCTGTCCACAGTAAACTTTTTATTCCTCACCCAAAATGTTACGCCCTCCTCAACATGTTTACAATAAGGGCACATACCACATTTATACATCCCCGGATACCACACTAGACCAGGACCTTGGTTGCATTCCAACAAGTTTTTTAAGTTTTTATCTCTTTTAAAAGTAATTTTTGGGTGATCTGGTAATTTACTGGTTACTGATGTGTCAGTTAACAGTAAATTCCAATTCTTATGTAAAAATCTTCCTAAGATCTGTGGCTTCTAAGTTAAACGGTGCTATAAAACTAAGTATGTATGAGTTCACATTATTAGGTTCTCCATTAAAGGAATTGTCTTCTCTTTGGGAATATATTGTTTCTACTGTAGTAGGTAAACCAATATTGTGAAGAAGATGCTGATATATGCCACTATCCCTTTTTGTACAGACTTCAACTGTTAAGTCTGAAATTAATGAGTCTGGATATCCAGGTTTAAGAAACATGTCATGTAAGTGTTCACATTGTGCAAGAAAGCCATTGTCTTCTGTTACCATCCTAGCTGCATGCACTAGCTGACCTTTAACCCCAGATCATTTTTGGTGGTATGGGTAGCAACTAGTGTAGTGCAAGAATGTGTTTGAGTATGTCTTCTTCCTATATATTTTAGCTATATACAACATAAGATTTTTGCCTTTTCTCAGTTTAATATCTAAGTAGTTAATAATGTCCTCACTATATGTGTATGTGAACTGAAGAAACTGTGTAGTTTTTCTGAAGATGTCGACTAATGCATAAGCATGTGCTTTATTCCCTTTAAAAATTAGGAAGATATTGTCCAAAAACCTTGTGTAAAAATAAATTAGTTCTTTTATCTGTGTATGTTTCCAAATATGTTCCAGCTCCCAGTATACCATTACTAAGTTAGCAAAGCTCGCCCCACAAGGCGAGTCCATTGCTACACCTATTTTCTGTAGGAAATATTCATTGTCAAAGGTAATAAAGTTGTTTACTAATACTACATCTAACAACTCTGCTACTGAGGTAATCTCTGCCTGGGGTGCCTTGAAGGATCTCAACACAAAGGAGACCCATTCTATACCATCTATGTGTGGAATAGAAATGTAAAGATCTTTCACATCAATAGTCAGAAAGTTGTACTTTTCCTTAAACTCTAAGAGGTAAAAACTTAAAAAAACTTGTTGGAATACAGCCATGGTCCTGGTCTAGTGAGGTATCCAGGGATGTATAAATGTGGTATGTGCCCTTATTCTAAATATGTTGAGGAGGGCGTAAAATTTTTGGGTGAGGAATAAAAAGTTTACTGTGGACAGGAAATACAACTGAATTAAAAAATGACTGTATATTTGGCACAGTGGGGCGAGCTTTGCTAACCTAGTAATGGCATACAGAGAGCTGGAACATATTTTGAAACATACACAGATAAAAGAACAAATTTATTTTTACACAAGGTTTTTGGATGATATCTTCCTAATTTTTAAAGGGGATAAAGCACAAGCAAGGTTCAAATGACAAATTCACCACTGTAACAGGAACAGGCAAGCAAAAACTGAAGGTAATGCTGCTCAATGCTAGAAGTTTAAATCGCAAAATGCACTCACTTGAGGCACTCCTTAAAATGGAGAGCACCGATATCTGTGCAGTAACTGAGACCTGGTTTAAGGCTCTAGAGAGCACCCCTGCATTACCAGGCTATAACTCATACCACACTTTTCAGCCATCTAACAGCAAAGGTGGAGGTGTGTCCATATTCATTAAGGATATCCACACCTCCAGGCTAGTTGCACAGCATAATGCATCCGAGGTTATCTAAGTGCAACTAACTCTGGGCAAAACTGTAATCCAAATTGTAGCTTGCTACAGATCCCCCACCATGCCACAGGATTCCCACTCCTCATTTCTTGATATATTGGAAAATATTAGGGTTCAACCAAACACCCTAATAATGGGTGATTTCAATTACCCCACTATTAACTGTGAAAACTACTCATGTACCAACTCCTTCACTCAACACTTTCTGGAATTCATAAATTCCAGAGCCCTGGATCAACTTATTCACACCCCCACCAGGGGCAACAGTATCTTATACCCAGTCATTACCAACATGAGTGACCGGTGTTCCACACCTGAAGTCATCTGTTCGTTGGTCAGATCCAACTATAATCTAATCCCCCTACATATCTGCATCCCACCCCCCACCCACCATTAAGAAAACCACGTTAAAAAATGTATCCAAACCCAACTTCATGCTTCTTAAGACAGAAGTGGTGAACTTCATGACACCCATGCGGCTGGACAGTAGAGTTACGACTGGTGAATCCTACACAAATGCACTCTATAAGCACTTACACGAGTAAATGGATCGTGCTATCCCAAACAGAACCAAGACGCTATCCTTCAAAAAAATGAAACCAATCTGGTGGTCCCCTGCCATAAACAAACTCTACAACAGAAGCGAGAAACTGTTGCAAAAGAGAGAAAACTCCCATGAGTGGAAGAGCTCCCTGGTCAGCCTCAGTAAGAAGCTGAGATCCCTTATAAGAACTTCCAAAGCTAGCTACGAAAACAAAATCACCACTGATTCTAAGGGCAACCACAAAGCATTCTATAGCTATTTCAAGAATCTCAATGGCAACACCCATATCTGCTCTGAGTTACAGCACAACGGCACGAAAATTACAGAACCAACTGATATTGCCAGCATCCTGGCAGATAGGTTCATTGCTAACTTTAACCCCCTCTCACCCCCCTAAAGGGCCCATATCCATACAGGAAGAATGCAGAGTCCCTGTAATCACATATATGCAGGTAAAAGCTGCACTGTCTAAAACCAAAAACACAGCATCCATGAGACCGGACAACAACCCAGTCTGCGTTTTACATGAACTTCAGAATGAACTGGCTCCCCACCTAAGCACCATGTTCAATCATAGTCTCACATCAGGCTTTGTGCCACTGGTGGCACACAGCAACAGTTATCTCACTCCACAAAGGGGGAGCCACCACTGATCCTGGGAACTATTGCCCTATTAGCCTGAGGAGCCTGGTCTGCAAGGCCATGGAATGTATCATCATGGAACTCATAAACAAAGACATTGGTAACATCGAAACTTTGGACCTCACTCAGTTTGGGTTTGTGAGAGGCAGATCATGCCTTCTGAACCTGATCGACTTCTTTGAGGCAGTCAACAAAGCTGTAAATGAGGGTAAGGTGGTTCATACAGCCTATCTTGACCTCGCCAAGGCTTTCGACCCCATCCCCCATTCTGGAATTATAGCTAACTCACTAAACTAGGTATAAATCCCTATGCCACAAGATGGGTTGCCAACTGGCTCACTGACTGAACCCACACTGTAAAAGTTGCAGACTCCAAATCTGACCAAACCAGTGATAATTGGAGTACCACAGGGTTCAGTCCTGGGACCTCTCCTGTTTGATATCCACTTCTCTGAAGTACAAGCTAACACAGAAGGCCTCTGGCCTACGAAGTTCAGAGATGACTGCAAACTAGGAGCCATAGTTGAGTCCCCAAATGATGTGAACATCCTACAAAAGGGCCTCACTGAGACAGATGCCTGGTGTCAGAGGCATGGCCTCAAGCTCAATTCCAAAAAGTGCATTGTCATCCCCTTTGGTTAAAACTCTGTACTCATGAACTACCACATAAACGGCAGTCTACTTAACGCCAAATGTGTGATAAGAGACCTTGGGACCCAGGTGGACAGTAGTCTCTCCTTTGATAATCACATCACCGCAGTAGTCAGGAAATCCTTCTGTTTGGCACACCTCATCACAAAAGGGTTCTCATCCAGGAAAAAGATGTAATTGTTCCCCTCTTCTCGGCACTTATTAGACCCATTATAGAGTACAACACTCCTTTTGGAATGTACTTCACAAGACATCTGCAGCAGCTGGAAAGGCCACCGAAGTACCTCGCAAAGAGGATTACTAGCCTCAAACAGATGCCCTACACTGACTGTCTCATAAAAGTCAAGCTTTACTCTGTAGCATATTGCCTACTCTGAGGAGATCTCTACCTGACATATAAAGCTATGCTAAATCCAGAGCTGTTGGACATGCTACACCTAAAGAAATTCCAATCCCTTCGAGCTACACGCTCTAGGGACCTAAACCTTGTCACCACAATAAACAGGACATGCTGGAGGGATAGATTCCTGTCCCAGAGACTTCCTATACTCTGGAACAAGCTACCCATCTATGTCAAGAAATGTTCCTCATTAGCACTCTTCAAAACAAATCTTGATGAGTAGATGGGAAATAGGAAATACACCCCGGGGATCTCTTCTGTGGCTCTGCTTGACAGGGGCACAGAAAATTAACTTGCTTGGGTGGCGTAAGCTAGGGAACCTTGTTGGCTGGGCTTACTTAGGCCCTTGGGCCAATAGCCTAGTACTTACCTATGAACTCATAAGCTTATGCATTAGTCGACTACTTCAATAAAACTACACAGTTTCTTCAGTTCACATACAACTATAGTGAGGATATTATTTCCTAATTAGATATTGAACTGAGAAAAGGCAAACATCTTAACTCTAGTGAGCTAAACCTCGCCACAACAATAAATAGAACATGCTGGAGGGATAGATTTCTATCACAGAGACTCCCCATGCTCTGGAACAAAATTTCAAACTACATCAGGCAGAGCCCCTCACTAACACTCTTCAAGAGAAACCTTGATGAGTAGATGGGTAACAGCAAATACACCCCTGGGATCACTTCATTGGCTCTGCTTGACAGAGGATCAGTTAATTAATCAATGGGGCAGTGAAAGCCAACACACTCTGGCTAGGCTTATAAATGCCCTCAGGCAGATAGCCTAGTACTTACCTATGAACGTGTAGCTAAAATTTATAGGAAGAAGACATTCTCCAACACATTCTTGCACTACACTAGTTGCCACCCATACCACCAAAAATTATCAGTGGTTAAAGGTCAGCTGGTGTGTGCAGCTAGGATGGTAACAGAAGACAATGACTTTCTTGCACAATGTGAATACTTACGTGACATGTTTCTTAAATGTGGATATGCAGACTCATTAATTTCAGACTTAACAGTCGAAGTCTGTACAAAAAGTACAGTGGCATATATCAGCCCCTTCTTCACAATAGAGGTTTACCCACTACAGTAGGAACAATATATTCCCAAAGAGAAGACAATTCCTTTAATGGGGAACCTAATAATGTGAACTCATACGTACTTAGTTTTATAACACCGTTTAACTTAGAAACCACAGACCTTAAGAAGATTTTACATAAGAATTGGAATTTACTGTTAACTGATACATCAATAAACTGTAAACTACCAGACCATCCAAAAATCATCATTAAAAGAGGTAAAAACTTAAAAAACTTGTTGGAATACAACCAAGGTCCTGGTCTAGTGAGGTATCCGGGGATGTATAAATGTGGTATGTGCCCTTATTGTAAACATGTTGAGGAGGACGTAACATTTTGGGTGAGGAATAAAAAGTTTACTGTGGACAGGAAATACAACTGTAATTCAAAAATGATTGTATATTTTGCACAGTGTCAGTCATGCCCAGAGTAATATATCGGGAAAACTGAGCAAAAGTTAAAAGACCATATGTATGAGCATATGTATAGTATAAGGAAGGGCAAACAGGAAAATGCTCTAGCTAGACACAGCACCAAAAACTCAACTCACAGTTTCAGGTTCAGAGTGATTGACCAGTTAGTGCAAGACTATAGGGGGTCCTTTTCCATTATTACTAGAAAAACTTGAGTTATTGTGGCAAATTCACATTAATGCATGCCAGCATCCAGGTCTGAATGGGATTACTTCAATTTTATGCGTGTTAAAATTGTTGAGTCTTTCTAGATAAGAAAAGTATAACTCTTATTATAAGAAACACATTTTTACAAAGCAAGTAGCACTTGTATGTTTAAAAGGTGAATGAAAGGGTTAATTTTAACTTTGTCTTTGGTGAGGGAAGGAAATTTTATTGGTTGATTGTCATGTGACTACAAGCCCATTTGTTTTAAACAGTAACTGTGTGTACATTTTTATCTGAAGAAGTTCTTACTATTAAGAAGGACGAAAAGAGCTTAATAAATGAGAGTGGACTGTACTCCTTGGTTGCTGATTTATGTGGATTTATTTGCAATTTGTTCTACAATTTCTTCATTTTTCTAGTAAGTGTAGATGTATTCACTTGTAAACTGAGTTTGAACATACAGTACCTTGGGGTATATAATATTATATTGGGTTTCAATATTTGCAGTTGAAATTTGGAAATGCGCTTTTATGATCACATCCTTGAGGCTCACATTAATGAGGCTTGAGCTTGTATAAGACAGAAGAGAAAATTGGCAGCAATAGTACATGAATACAAGTAGTAGTTCCAGATTTGTATTTATGGTGAAGTACAGTTAGATGCTTGTTTTTTGCAAACTTTATTCAGAATGTCTTTCTGCAAGGCACCTACAAGTGTGTAGATGATATTGCTTAACTTGTAGCAGTATGACCTGAAAGTCAATTACAGACCAGGCAATGAACCATATACAGCATTTATAAAAGAATATGGCATATTTAGCAGATCAGAATGAAAAGTTACTAGAAGAACAAGTAAAGATTATTTGGATGATTCTGCAGTAATGACCAAGGAAAAAGTGACAAACATGCTCACACTGACTTGTCAGTGCAGTTGCTGAAAGAAGTGACACAGCTGTTGGCCAGCACAAAACAAAATCAGCCAGAAAGGAAATGCAGTCTAACTTTTCCCTCATTGTGAAAATAGGTTGAATCCAAGGCTTAATATTCAAAGCTAATAATATTAATGCACCTAATTCAGTTGAGATATGAGAGAATGCATGGATTATATCTTAGAACAGTGATGTGTGAAGTGCAAGAAATATAATTTGTTGTCCAGGAATGCAAGCGTAACTAAAGAAAATAGTGCAAAACTGTTGTATGTATAATGCGTGTTATAACAGCAATCCAGAAGAGCATATGACTGTATATGGTGCTGAGTGTGATTTTTCCTTTTCAAAGAAATATTTAACATGTATATTATTACCTCAAGTACCTTGAAATGATTAACAGATAATACAAATGCCACTGTAATAGAATCATTAAAGTCTCTCTCCAAGATAAACCATCCATGGTGTTCTTATATCAGATAATGGTCCACAATTCAAGAGTATGGAACTTAAAAGATTTGAACACCAGTGGTGGCTTAAGCATATTATAATGAACCCAGGATGTACACAACCCTCCAAACTGAAATGGTCAGGTAGTCAGAACATTATGCGAATGAACTCTAGCAGTAGCTATGGGGATTGTCTTGCAGTTTTGGAATGGACAAGTACTCCATTTGCCAGTTTAGTTACTAATGGAAAGAAGATTAAAAAGCATTGATTTTACTGAAGTCAGAGAATGAGAAAAGGGATGCTAGAAAGACATCAACCAAAGCCAAACTATTAATATGACTATTACTTTATCTGCCTTAATATGACAATTAATTTATCTGCATTTTTTAAAAATGTATTTGCCTTAATTTTGCTGCACACTCAAGTGTGCTAGCTTGTACTGCATTTAAAGTGTTTTTGCTACTATTTTAACTGCTTTTCTGCAAAAAAAAAAAAAAGTTCTAAGGTTGTTCCTGTAACTAGTCTAGTCCAGATACAGACTTGCTGTATCCAGGACTGTTTTGTAAGTTTCTGAGCCCCCTCAGACGTTTCTGTGTTGGAGGCAAGCCATCTAGCTTATCAGTGCGAGTGGCAAGCACTAGATAGCATATCAATCACAAGAGGAGTGGTTTCTGGCCCAGAAATTGTAGTTTATTGGCCGTTTGGGCTGTTTTTCCATCTCTTTCAACCTTCTGATTTAAAAGCCCGTGTTTACTTGTGTTTGCCCTTGTTTAAGTTCCGCAGATCCAGTTTTGGCATCTTGCAGACTGCAAGAGCAACAGGAAGGAGAAAAGAGATACTCTTAAGTGCCTCTATTTTTATTTTTTCATAATTTACTGCTCTCTGCACTTGTTTTTGTCATTTTTTTTAGTTTATCTGCATTTATTTAAACTGTATTTGGTTTAATATTGCTACACACTCAAGTGTGTTAGCTTGTACTGCATTTAAAGTGTGTTTGCTACTGTTCTAACTGCTTTTCTGTGCAAAAAAAAAAAAGTTCTAAGCTTGTTTCCCGCCTTTCCTGTAACTAGTGTAGTCCAGATACAGATTTGCTGTTTTCAGGACTGTTTTGTAAGTTTCTGAGCCCTGCAGCCTGTGTTTGCGCACCGTGCAGCGGCGTTCAGCTGAGGTAAACTGTTACCGGTGCCAGAAAGTCTGCTCTTCAATTTTTCCCTTAGAACGTGCTTGTTCTTTTACTTCTTACACTTCAATTAGCGTAATCGACTAGCACTTTAACAGGCTTTTGTAGCATTTATTGTAGCACACTTAGGTGCTATTAGCACTAGCTGTTCCTACACAGTAACAGCACCAGTACTTATTAGGTATGACCACTCCTCCTGGTATAATTGTAGGGCAATTTCCTGTGCTTTCTCCTGCTAACCTGGTGCACTTGGGCATTCAGATACAGTGTGAAAACTGTCTAATGTACACAGACAACCCTCTCCTCTTACCTCCAAACACTCATACCTGTGAGAGATGCACTTATATCACTAAACTGGAAGCAGTGCACGTTCCAACCAAGACTGGACTAGCTGGTCAAGAGGAGGAGGTCAACACCTGCAACTCACTACACAGAATACACAGCCCTCCAAAACACCAACCGTCACAACCCACACATAGAAACACAAGCCATACACCCACCTTCGCGGAGGCTCTCAATAAAAATTTACCCAAGCAACAGAGACACCTGAGACAGAAACACACTCGACCACCACAATACAACACCAACCCTAGAACACATAGCTCACCACCAGAGTGTGCCCCTCAACCCAAGCCCTTAAGGCAAAGCACTTTGCCCAATGTACTAATCATAGGAGACTCAGTTGTGAGACACGCTGATGTCTCTTTCACTAGGTTGAACAAGGAGAAGGTGACAGTCACTTGTCTATCAGGTGCCAGGATCCACCGCATAGCACATGCACTCAGGTCACTCCACAACAAGTAAAAATATGACTCAGTCATTGTCCATGTGGGTGTGAATGACCTGAGACGTACATCCCTGGACTACATGAAAAGAGATGTTTTGGAACTCTCAGATTATGTGGCCCAGGCAGATATGACCCCTAGCCCTGAGCAGTATTCTACCGTCACCCAGAATGATACTACAGTACGAGCAGAATGATTGACTTCAACAATGGGCTAAGTTTCTGGTGTCATTCTAAGGGGATCCAGTATCTGTCTGCCTGGGATGACATGATCGACAGATCTTGATGCTTTGCCAGAGATGGCCTGCATCTGTCACCCTGAGATTCTGGGTACTGACTAAGGCTCTTGCCATCCCTATAGTGCCTTTTTTAGGCAGTGTTCCAAAGACCAAACAAATGCAATCTGAGTGTCATGCTGCTCAATGCTAGAAGTCTAAATCTCAAGATGAACTCACTCGAAGCTCTCCTCAAAATGGAGAATGTCGACATCTGTGCTGTAACGGAGACCTTATTTATTTATTTGAAGTTTGTTAACTGAGAAAGTCATTTGGGCTGAGGTGAGCCCTTTTTCAGTGGAGGCCCGGGGAGAAAAGCTCCACAGTATGTATTTAAATTTACACAAAAAATAAAAACATAACAGGTAATTATACAGAGATTAAATAAAGTAATAGTTTAAAACGTTTGTGAACAACAGATAATACAAGAGTGTTAAGTGTATAATACAGTATGTTTAGATGCAAACAATTGATGGTCAGGCAGGAAGTATTACAAAATACAGGAATAAGGATATAATACAGTATGTTTAGATACGGACAACTGAGGGTTAGGCAGGAGGTAATGCAAACAATAACAGTACTTCAGTAGAAGATTCCAAGAGGAAATGTACATATACACCCTCTTTGTCCCCCCACCCCATATGTGCCTGGCAGAAAGCATAATTGAGCTAGGGTAGGGCAGTATGAGAAGAGGAGGAGGAGTGAAGGTGGGGGTTTAGGATGGGTGAGAGCAGGAGCATTCCCATGAAGAGGAGAGATAAGAGTGCAGCTGTGCCTTGAAAGAGGAAAGATTTTGTGTAGTACAGATGAGGGGAGGGAGTGAATTCCATTTGCGTGCAAGAGAGAAGGATAAAAGAAGTTGACCTGGGCTACTTGATGGTTTGTGTACAGCAAGGAGGTTTTGATTGTTAGATCTGAGGGTGCAGGTGGGGAGATGCATAGTGAGGATGGAGGAGAGGGAGGGGCAGTCAGAAGGGTTGAAAATGAGTTTGTGGGCAGTGGAGAGTTGAATGTAAGATAGCTAGTGAGGGAGTTCTAGCCAGTTCAGAGAGTGTAGGGAGTAACAGTGGTGTGAGAGGGATTTAGACCTAGTAGCAAATTTGGCAATTTTGTTGAAGCAGCATGCTAGTTTGCCTTTGAGTGTTTTATTTGCAGGTTGGTGAGGAAAGGAGCCATGTACAAGATGGAGGGAAGGAGGTAATTTGGTAGAGAGGGTAAGCTTAGTTGATGGTATGAGGAAGCGATTGTGCCTTTAAAGCATTCCTAGTTTCTTATGGGTTTTCTTAATTTTGGCTTGGAGATGAAGGTTGAATTTTAACTGCTCAGCAATAATGACACCAAGAAGTTTAGTATGGGAGACTATTTTGATGGGGGTTTTATTACGGCTAACTATGGAGAAGGTGTTTGTGTCTATTTTGGAGTTTTTAAAAGGGGTAAAAATCATTATTTTTGTGTTGGATGCATTAAGGGCTAAGTAGTTATTTTGCATCCAAGTCACTGTGCTGTCAAATGCTGATTGTGTTAATTGAGCCAGTTTAGGTAGGGAGTCAGCAGAGCAAATAATGGTAGAGTCGTCTGCATATTGGATGAGTTTGGCTGAGGGGATACATTTAAAGAAGTCATTTATGAAGATATTAAATAGCAGAGGTTCTAGGATAGATCCTTGGGGATGCCAGTCTGATTGTTAAGGTAAGGTGAGATGGCATTATTCCATTTGGTTTCTTGTTGTTTATCACAGAGGTAACTGCAAAAACAATTCAGAGAGGAGGGAGAGAGATTGAGTTGGGTGAGCTTAGAAAGAAGAAGAGTGTGGGATATTGTATCAAAGGCCTTAAGAAAGGTCTAGGAGAAGAGCAGAGACAATATTACCAGAATCCTGGGGTGGTTGATGTTTTCGAGAAAGGATAGGAAGGCGGTGATGGTACTAAAACTGTGTTGGGGTAAGTAGGTGGTTGTCTAGGATGTATGGTAAGAGTTGAAGGTGAATACATTTTTCGAGGATTTTTGAGATGGGGAGAGGATGGTGATGGGGCAGAAGTTAGAGATGTCAGTCTTGTTGCCTCCTTTATGTAAGGGAATGATGTAGGCTTTCTTCCAGAGAAGGGGTATATAGGATTCTTGGATAGACTGGTTGATTATTATGCAGATAGGGAGTGCAATGCCATCAGCAGCTAGTTTGAGGTAGTTAGTTGGAAGGTTGTCAGGGGCATTTGAACAGGGTTAGAGTTTTTGAAAGAGTATTTTTATAGTGGATAGTGGGATGGGTTTGAAGGAGAAGAGAGAGGGGTGGAGAGAGAGTGTGTTAGGGGAGGGGTTATGAGAAATAGGAGTTGATGGAGTACTAGAGTTGAGGGGGAAGGATGTGGTGAGCTTAGTAATAGAGTGTATGAAGAAGGTGTTAAATTTGGAGGCAATGCAGTGGTCTGTGGAGTAGGGGTCAGGGCAGGGATTAGTTTTTTGGCCAGGAGTTAGGAGGTTGGCGATACTATTCCAGAACTTTTTTTGGATTGAATTTATGGTTGGTTTGGAGTCGAAAGTAGTAGGATTTGTGGTCAGACACAGTTATTTTACTTTATTGCAGAGCTGTTTCTGTTTGGTGAGTTTATAGGGTGTTTTAAGTTTTTGGTGGAGTTTCCATGCTTTGTCACAAGTATGCATGAGGGCTAGGGTGCCTTTGGAAAGCCATGAGATAGTGGTGGATTTTACTCTTTTAGTAATGGAGAGGGACACAAGTTTAGAAGGTTGGTAAATATATTGTTAAAGTGAGTGACTACATCATCAAGAGGAAGAGTTTTCAGAGGGTTCCAGTTTATTAGTTTTAGGTTATCTGAAAAGGATTTTACGTTGAAATCTTTGAGATTACGGGTTAAGATATAGTTATGTTGTAAGTGTAAAGGTGAGGGGGTGCAATGATTGAAGGCAGGCAAATGGTCACTGAGAGAATCAGGCAAAGTGCCACTGTCTGAGATATTTTTAGCGTGGGAAACTAATATCCAGTCTAGGATGTTTCCTGAAGAGTTGTTTCTGTTAGGTCTAGTAGGAGTATTAACTATTTGGGAGAAGTTGTATAAGTTGATGGCGTGGGAGCTGGTGCTTGATTGAATGGAAGACCAGTTAATGTTAACATCTCCTATGATAGATTCGTTGGAGATACCAAGAAAGTATTCCTTCTAGAATGGGAATATTATTTCCAGGAGGGATGTAAAGGGTGGCTATGGCTATATTTTTGTGGTTGTTGATGTTTAGGAGGGCTAGGGTCAATTTGGCTGTACTGAATTCTGGTCTAGGATTAGTATATTGTGTTACTGTTAGGGAGAAGGAAAAGCGTAATGCTACTCCACCTCCTTTCTTGTGGGTTCTGTCATTTCTAATGATTTTGTAGTGGGGGGCGGATTTTGGAGTCTTTAAGATGGGGTTTGAAACAAGTTTCTGTGACTATGTTAGGGAAGTTATGAGAGAGCCAGGCATGGAAGGTAGGTAGTTTCTTACACAGGCTTTGGGCATCAATTGTTGTGAGAAGTGATTTATGGGGGTTGAGTAGGGGTAGGAGGTTGATATGAGTGTTGGTTTGATGGAGGACCGGGGTTAGGGTGAATGTCTCCTGAGAGGAGGAGAGACATGAGTTTGAGGATGTGGTTACGATGTTTGGAGGCAATAGTGGGGCAGAAAGAAGGCATACATGAGGTATAGGGATTGTGATGGATGGGGTGGAAAGCTGGGTAGTTGAGAATCTTGAAGCTGAAGAGGAGAGAGTTTGTTAGAGTTATTTTTAGTTTTAAATGAATATTTAGCTAACAACCATTCTTTTGTTTCTTTGAAACCTTGGTCTGAAACAGTACCTGCTATAACAGCTCTGGGGTCCACTCTCCCATTGCGAATTCTAGTATTTCTTTCTCTAGCGTCATTACCTTCTGTTCGTAAGACTATAGGAATATTTGCTGGATCAAAGGTAGGGCTATGAAACTCCCTGTGTTCGCCGACGTCTGCAAAAATGCCAATAAGCTCCCTCGGGTGTTCGTCCTGCCTTCTTAGTCCATCAGTTCCTAGTAGCTGACGCTGAGCCATATTGCCGTGAAAAGTGACCAACGATTGGCTGAGAGGTGTCAGCATGTCAACTAACTCAGTTAGCTGTCCTATGAGTTTGCGAAGTTGACCTGTTTCTTCTGACGCCCTTACTTCAGTATTTGGCAACTAATCCATCACTCCTCCACCTCACAAAGTACAAGAAACCAAACAGAATAGTGGAAATGCACTAAAAACACCAAAAATAAATTCAAAGTGCAAAGGAGAGGTCGGATAAAATTCCAATACCGACTTCCAATTGGGAAGATTTGATTGAGTTCAGAGAGTTATGGTGGCAAGTAACCCTCCAAGCGGACCAACCACCAGTTTTAAACAAATTTATTTCCATTAAACCTTTGTTAAAATTAAGAGCAGCCAAGCTCTAAGACCTCTGTAAGCACTTTCACAAAATGACCACTAGAGGGTATTAGTCTATAAGGCAAACTTACAAAACTAGTGTTACAATGTTACATTAATTTATTACTAAATTGATTGATTTGGGAAGTTTTTTCAATTTTTAATGTTTTTAATTCAGAGAAAGTTATTAAAATTTATTTATTTATTGGAATAAGGAATAATTTCATATACTGTTGAACATGTTTTTTTCTTTTTATGTGAATGGTTTTAGAAACAGAGTTCTACTTACATTTCCCTTTTAAATCTGATAAGTATAATGAGTACGTTAATTGTTATTATAAATACAGCTTGTTATTTGCAATGATTTATCTGATGAAGTCTACATAATATGACAAAAACGCTGAGGGAAACTTTTAAGGCGTTAATGTTATTTCTTTGGTGTGCCTTGTGATTTTATCTTTTGGACATTAAACTTCGGTATTGGAATTTTATCCGACCTCTCCTTTGCACTTTGGATTTATTTTTGGTGTTTTTAATGCATTTCCACTATTCTGTTTGGATCATTGATAAACTCGCCAAACTAGGCATCAATCCTTACATCACTAGGTGGATTGAAAATTGGCTCACAGACAGGATCTACAGTGTGAAAGTTGTGGATTCCAAATCAGACTGTCGACCAGTCACGAGTGGAGTCCCACAAGGCTTGGTCCTGGGCCCTCTCCTGTTTGGCATCTACTCCTCAGAAGCCCAGGCCAACACAAAAGGACTCTGGCTGACCAAGTTCACTGATGACTGGAATATAGGAGTCATTATCAACTCCCTAAGTGATGCAGACATCCTACAAAAGGGCCTCTCTGAGACCAATGACTGGTGTCGGAACCATTGCCTGAAGCTTAATGCCAAAAAATGTGTTATTATTCCCTTTGGAAAAAACTCAGTTCCCAGCAATTACCATGTTGATGGGAGCCCACTGAAGGGGCCATAAGAGATCTGGGCACCCAGGTCGACAGCCACCTCACCTTCAACCACCACATTGTCCCTGTGGTCCGAAAGTCCTTCTACATGGCACATGTTATAACCAAAGGTTTCGCATCCAGGAAGAAAGAGGTCATCATCCCTCTCTACTCATCCCTCATTATACCAGTCATCGAATATAATGCCCCATTTGGCATGTACCTGACCAGACACCTACAACACCTGCAGAGGCCACAAAAGTACCTCACCAAAAGGATCCTAGGCCTTAAACACATGTCTTATATGGGCAGACTCATGAAACTTCAGCTGTTCTCAGTCTCTTCTTGCCTACTTAGAGGTGATCTCTGCTTGACTTACAAAGCCATGTCTGACCCAGCCCTACTTGAAATGCTACAGCTAAAGAAATTCCCATCCTCCTGTGCCACATGCTCCAGAGATCATAAGCTCATTACCACAATTAACAGAACATGCTGGAGGGACAGGTTCCTCTCCCAAAGACTGCCCATACTCTGGAATAAGCTTCCCATTCATGTCAAGCAGAGCACTTCACTGGCCCTCTTCAAAAGAAATATTGATGAGTGGATGGGTAATACAAATTTCACTCCAGGGATCATTCCAGTTTCCCTACGGGATAGGGGCACTGTGAACTAACACTGGGTGCCATGGTGCCTGGGCAATTCTTTTGGGCTAGGCTTGTAAAGGCTCCAGGGCCATTAGCCTAGTACACACCTATGAACCTATGAACAAGCACTCCAGTAGCCTCTCAAAGCATACAGACAGGACTGTGAACCTTGTATCCTGCCAAGATTTGGGATCATCAATAAACCCATAGAAATATGTCAAGCAGCTAAACTAGGATCCTATGTAGTTCAAGTAGAATCTGGTCAGTTGTGCAAAACAAACAAAAATTCTCTCTCTAAGACAAGAATGTTACCGAGTCATATATAAAATAAGCAGTTCAAAAATGTACAACAACCTTATGAGTGTCATTTTACATGAAGACATTCCTGCCATGACTTCACCAGTATCTAAGCATCCAGAAATGAGCCAAAAAGAAAATCATAACTTTGTAGAGAAAAGTTATGTTAAATATTCTACATATGAAAGGTCAATGAAATTAACCATGTATTCAGACAGTTGGAGATGCAATACCTATGACAATTCCCTGGAGCTTGCCAGCTAGATTGAGCAATAGAACCTCTGTGAAGACTGTCCTATAGTAAACTTTGTGAATGTAGGTAGCCTTAAACTAACTACTGTCTCTGTAACTACCTACTTAGTAACTCATATACTTTTGTCTAACTTCCCTTGTAAGCGATTCAGCAGCCTAGTGTGGACAAACGAAAATACCCTCCCCTCCCAAGTCACATTTGACCTAGATATTTTCACAGTGAAAGTTTTAGGTGACCTGCACACCTTTCCTGCCTGCTGTCTTCATTCTTACCACTAGGTGGGAGCACCTACCAACCAAAAGATGGTACAACTTTAATTTTACTTTGGCTTCTATTTTATGAAGCTGACTAAATAGCTTAAGAGACAGTATTTTTCACTGTCAACTATCTGGTACTTCACCCCCTGTACATCAGAAAATAATTAAATTAAAACATCTTTTCAGTCCTGAAATTTACCTCTACCTATCTGGTTTTACATCTACTATACCTGCTTACCTTTTTTATATCATCAGTAGTGGCTGATACTTTTTTGCTGCTGATTTTCTTTTTTTCTTCTTCCCCGCTCTGTTCGCCCTGCAGGCTCACTCTGTTCCCCCTATGTATTTTAGGTAATTTTCCCTAGACACTGTAAAGGGCGTAGTGGTCCACACACCAATTGTAAAGGCACATCACAGTGGGCATTGCATTTTTACTGCCACTGACATGCCTGCCATATTGCCTGCTCTCATGTTGCCTTAGGGGCCATGGACACTATTTCTCCCTGTGCATTTGGTTATTGAAGTTGTGGGCATGGCACTGCATTCTTCTCTTTGCCTACAGGGAATCTGCAACAGCCATATTTCTCTGCAGCTGAATGTCACTTCAGCCATATGTCACCACCCAAATGCACCACAGGGAAATGTCTCACTGCCTAGACACTTGAAACCTGGTAGTTCATATGCAGAAGTAAATCAGCTGAACAGAAGATATATCTGCAAACATTTTTGTACCTTATATGTTAAACAGTACTCAAAAAATTTAGAGCATGAACACTCCACAGGATTTTATGCATGCTACAGAAAAAGCAGCACTGAAAATGCAAAGGAGGTATATACATGAAACTGCAGAATGGTCAAGCATGATGACTTTTTTTTGACTAAGCAGATGTTTTTCATGCCCACTACCTCAGTGGCATTTTAGGTTATCTGCAAAGTTATTCCCATACTGGCCAGTGTTCAAAAGCTCAGACTCCTTCCTTTCTACCCATGACAGTTGATTGGCTCAGCATATCCTGAGAGGGAAGCCTAAAGCTGTTACAGGAAGTGAGTGTTCAGTCTTTTTCTGTCATCCAAACAAGAAAGTTCTCTGACTTTTCACAGGATCCAGTGCTGATTTCTCTAGTTTACTGTAAAGATAAGCCGCATTTGGGGACTCCTTCCTCTCATTTTATTTTCTTACTATTTTGTTTAGAATAAAATTATTTTAAAATTTCATTTATACCACTGTTTACAGTAACTTTTGTGAGAATTTCAGCTTATGATTTATTTGGCATTTATCTTTGACAAATGTTTGCTTTTACTGTTTCTGAGGAAACTTTCAGTATTTCTACTAGAATTGCAGTGTGTCTGTGTGTTAGACACAACAGGCCTGTCTCTATTGTTACTCTGCTTTATTTTTATCTTTTGACTGGAAAATATTGCAGAACTTGGATTTTTTTCAACATTTATAGATTAATACTCTATCTATGACTCTGGTCTGTATGTTTTTAACGTAGGATTGTGACTTTATGAAGTTTTCTGAATGTACTATAGAGATTTTACTCTCTGACTAGAAAATATAGTTTAAATTGCTACTAAAATTATTTTATGGCAGTGTAATATTAGAGTGTGTGGATCTAATTAACAATGATTTGGCACATTGGTTGCTTTGGTGTTTGAACTTTGTACTTTTAAATTCATTAACTTATAGGTTCATAGGTTGGTACTAGGCTATTGGCCCTAGGGACTATACAAGCCTAGCCAAACAATTCCCTGGATATATCTTCCCACAATATTTACTTCCCTGGACCCCTGTCTAGCAGGGTGACTGACGTGATCCCCGGGGTGAATTTCCTATCTCCCATCCAATCATCAAGGTTCCTTTTGAAAAGGGCCAAGGAGGTGCTCTGCTTGACATGTATGGGCAATCTATTCCGGAGTATAGGGAGTCTCTGGGTCAGGAACCTATCCCACCAGCATGTTTTGTTCATTGTGATGACAAGGTTTAGATCCCTGGAGCATGTGGCTCTGAGGGATTGCGATTTCTTTAAGTGGAGCATGTCCAACAGCTCAGGGTTTGACATGGCCTTGTATGTTAAGCAGAGATCACCTCTGAGTAGACGATATGCCACAGAGTATAGCTGGAGTTTTTTTAGACGTTCAGCATAGGGCATCTGCTTTAGGCCTGTGATTCTTTTAGTGAGATATTTCTGTGGCCTTTCCAGCTGTTGCAGATGTCTTGTGAGGTACATACCAAATGGGGCGCTGTACTCTATAATGGGTCTAATGAGGGATGAGTACAGTGGGACAATGACCTCCTTTTTTCTGGATGAAAAGCCCTTAGTGATGAGGTGTGCCACATAGAAGGATTTCCTGACTGTTGTGGTGATGAGGTTATCGAAGATGAGACCACTGTCCACCTGTGTCCCTAAGTCTCTCATCACACTTTCGGTGTTTAGTGTACTGTCACCTATGTGGTAATTCATGGGTACTTGTTTTTTCCCAAAGGGGATAACTATACATTTCTTGGCATTAAGCTTGAGTCCATGGCTTTGGCACCAAGCATCTGTAAGGCCCTTTTGTAGAATATCCAAATCATTTGGGGATTCAATAATGGCTCCCAGTTTGCAGTCATCTGTGAACTTTGTTAGCCAGAATCCCTTAGTGTTGGCCTGTACTGCAGAGAAGTAGATGCCAAAAAGGAGCAGTCCCAGGACTGAACCCTGAGGTACTCCACTTGTCTGTAGCTGGATTTGGAGTCAGCTACTTTTACAGTCTAGGTTCTGTCAGTAAGCCAGTTGGCAACCCATCGAGTGACATAAGGATTTATGCCCAGCTTAGTAAGTTTATCTATGATTCCAGAGTGGGGGATGGTGTCAAAGGCCTTGGCAAGGTTCAGATAAGCTGTTTGGACTGCCTTACCCTCGTCCACAACTCTGGAGACTGATTCAAAGAAGTCAATCAGGTTCAGGAGACAAGATCAGCCCTTCACAAACCCAAACTGGGTGGGATCCAGTGTTTGAAGTTTGCCAAAATCTTTGTTTATAAGTTCTATGATAATGCATTCCATGCCCTTGCAGATCAGGCTCATCAGACTGATGGGACGGTAGTTCCCGGGATCCAAGGTGGATCCCCCCTTGTGGAGTGGGATAACTGTAACTGTGCACCACTCAGTGGGCAGGAAGCCTGAGGTGAGGCTATAATTAAACATGACACTATCTCTCATAACCTACTCCTTACTAAACTGTCTAAACTAAACCTATCACCCTCATCTCTCAATTGGTTTACCAGCTATCTCTCCAACAGACAACAAGCTGTCAAGTGGAAAAAAGCCACCTCCTCCTTCCTCAACACCCCCACAGGTGTCCCACAGGGTTCTATATTGGGCCCCCTCCTCTTCAATATATTCATTAATGATTTTTTCCACTCAATCCCTTATGCTAACATTATCCAATATGCAGATGATTCTACAATCATCTGCGCTGCCACATCCATCCCAACTCTCTTAAAGCTGACTCAAGATGCCTTCTCTACCACAGAACAGTGGATGAAAGACAACCATCTAGCACTCAATGCAGCAAAAAAAACTTATGATATTTACCCCCACTAAAACTAACACCTTTGATAGAAAACTATTCTCCATTACCAGCCAAAATAATACACCTCTTGAACTGGTATCTGAAACCAAACTACTAGGAGTCCAAATCGATGACAAGCTTAAATTCAATTCCCATCTACTACTAAACATAAAAAAAACACCAAAAACTTGGCATGCTCTACCGACACAATCAGTTCCTCACCTCAGCTACTAAGCTTACTCTCTCTATTACATTTCTCTTACCCTCCCTTCTTTATGGTGCCCTTCTTCTAACAAACCTACAATCATCTCTCAAAACTAAACTGTCCTCTTGTTATAATAAAATAGCCAGATTCGCCACTAGCAACAAATCATCAACCCATCACTGTGCACCTCTCTACAAACTAAACTGGCTAGAGCTTCCCAACTACCTCTCTTATACTCATCTCACCTATGCACACAAACCCATTTTCCTCCCTCTGTCCCTCCCTGACTACTACCTTTAAAATGCACCACACACAAAGACTTCTAAGATCAACCAATCAAAACCTAATAGAAGTTTACAGACCCCTTCGCCCCCCTGGACAAAACCTCCTGTCCTTTTCCCTAGCACACCTATGGAACTCCCTCCCTCCATTCATACCATCACTAGTCTCCCATCCTTTAAAAAATCACTCCACTCACATCTAACATCCACATAGGAATGCTCCTGCTCCCATCCCTCATAACCTATTACCCAATTCCTACAGTTTTCCATCTCACAAATTCCAGACAGTAAATTCATACTTGCTTCTAGTAAACAACTTCTTATTTGCATCTAGCAAATTCTAAGCCTACTGCATCTAACTACTTATTCTTAATCCTACTAGAGCAATGTTCCCCTCATAAAAAAAAAAAAAAAATCCCTTCTATTTTTGACTGTAAACTCAGTATTTTTTGTTCTGTTTTTTAACCAGAATTGTTAAAATGTTAATCACTATAATCTTTTTGTAATCTGTGTGTGGAGCTTTTCTCCCCAGGACTCCATTGAAAATGGGCTCTTTTGGCCCAATGGACTATCCTGGTTAAACAACTGCAAGTAAATAAAAAAATAAAATGGTCATAATACAAAACACTGAAGAGATGCATTCATCTAATGAACTCAAAGATCTGCTTTGATGGAAGCAGCCATGGCATGCTTTGTGCTGAGGTAAAATAATCATTGCACATTATTGCATATCATCTAGAATAGTTATAAAATGCAGTATTTATCACAAAATCTTGTATATTGTATACATATCTTTATTTATTAGGGAGATCACAGGCAGAAGATGCATATTACTTGGAATATCACTTTGTAGAAGGCAGTTACAGCAAAGGCCTTGTGGAGGATGGTTGCATATCTAAGTTGAGTCTTTACTAAACATCATAAAATATCTTATAGATGTTATACCACAGCCAGTGAGGTTAGCTTTTCTAAATTATTCAAGGCTGCCATTTACAAAACAGAAAAAGCATGTCACTCAGTACTTAATGCGTTTATCTATCAAAAAGTAGTTTAGCACTTTCATTCCTCTTTACACTGGAACGTCATCAGAACAAAGAAAACATCACTTTCCTGCTTTTAATGCACTCCATCAAGCCCCATTAATCAATTAAAATAACAAAAAAATTACACAGTTAAAACTACTGCAGTATGGACTCATATTTACAAAAAATAAATACCTATAGTATAACGTGCAAGAATGCACTGTATATGACACATTTTTAAAAATATTACAAAAAATAATAGTTAAACAATTACTAATTAAAAACAGTATTAAACCCAAAATGCATATATCAACTTGATTTTTTTAATACCCAACCTGATCTCCTGTCAGCTTTATTTGCCTTTATGGTTAAAATACTACAAATAGATAACTTATTGATTTCAGGCATCTCTGTTGCATTTAACAAAATTTGCCAATGTAATTCTTGGGTCTACAAATAATTCTCCCAGTTTCCACCTCTAACATTCTTAGTAACCTTCTCTAATGTATAAAAAATAAACTTCTTAAAACATTGACATTTTTGACCGTGAACAATCAAAGCATCTCTGTTGTCCTTTTTCCTGATAGAGTATATATATTGATAATTCCTATTCTTCAGGGGGTATATCATTTTTCCAACATAAAACGTGGGGCGTGTTACAAAGGTGGTCATATAAACCACCCCTGCCATTTAAAAAACTGTCCACATTTGTCAAGTGTTAATAAAATCCTCAGATGTTCTTGCCTAGTTAACTGCTCTGTTTTGTTGCACATATATAGTGTGCATGATTTGTCTCAGTCAGACTTCTCTAACAGAGACACAGGCAATAAAGCAAAACTTACCAATATAGCTATCTCTTTTGTGCTTTGTCTTTCATAGAGGTATGATGCCTTTCTGCCTGCATACCAAAACAATTTACCCCTTCAGGTAAACAGAGTGGTTAGATCTTACCTACAAGAAAACTTGCTTCAATCAGATAGGTTCTAGTCATTTACACTTATATCAAGAAAGAGAATATGGTCTGTAGAAGCAATATATAACAGATTCAATTGCCAGTAAAGATTCTCAGTCAGTAACTTGAATGCACATGCTGTTTTCTGGCTGGCCAACATGAGAAAGGTGATTACAAAATAATGTGGAAAACTTGGAAATGTACCGGTGATGGTTATACAGGTGACTTTTTTGTCATTACAGGCAAAACTCAGGTCTTAGGAATATTGCAGTTTAACGTTATTCATGAACCCTGACTGTATTTTAGCCTCAAATGCATGTGTCTTACGCATTGCCTATTTTTCTTTTCAGCCCTTTTATAGTAATACAATCTGACAAGCATGAATTAAAATGAATAGTTACTTAGACTGCACACAAATTGCTAATAGGATTCACACAGTCTTGTAATTTTACCATTGATGAGAAGCAGCAAAATGGCATACATTACACAGAAAATCAAGATATTCTAAGATTACCAAAACTCCCCAGTGATTTCAAAGCTATATGTTAGGAGACAAATGAGGCTATAGTAAATATAAATTCAGTAACATTTTTAAACTTAGTAGATACTTCCAGTTTCTCTGAAGTGGCAGCAATTACTTATCCCACTTTAAGGCATAACCAATGACTTTTTAGTAAAGTAATACACAAGTATAACACAATTTATTTATAGTCAAACAATATGGGAAGAAATCTGTTAGTATACTTAGATGACTTGCTCAGTAGGCATTATTTAAAAGATATTTGAATGGTTACAGAGATTGCCACTCTGACCTGAATTTCAGTCTTCTGTCTTGACTCAGATGTCTGCTGTGTTTGGACTGCTGCTTACAGCTAACAGATTTTATTAAAAGTAATGGCTGGACTAAGATTAATGACATGCACTGGATACTGTGAGGAGAAGAATCATGTGTCAGAATAAAATTACAGTATTACTGAATTATTAGAGACAGAGAGATTCAAATGTACTCACTTAGCTGCATCAATTTAATCAAGCTGTATCGAGCTCTGCAAGTTTCTCCAGCAAGCCTCATGTGGGTTTAGTTTGATAAAACAATATACCAGACTTATTGATCCTCTGTGGTGATATTTTTACACCTGCAATGCACTAGTGTTTAAAAGTTATCTTAACATAAGTGCTGTAGCAGTATTCTTACATGGACCATACTGTTTAGAAAACATACTTGATAAAATCTTTTTATTTTTAACACCTTTAGTGAATTATCACTCATGACACAGGCAAACATACATTTATATATAACAAAACAAACCATATTAACATATTGCGCATTGCAAACATTATACATCGCATATATTCATTTGTTAATTAACAATTCAATATTACATATACTGATCAATTCCTGCCTTCCTTAACCTCACTCTTCCTATAAAAACATTATTCTGCATGTATTGTTCCTACATTGTCCACTTTTTCTCTATAATTTGCTCCTACTCTTTTCTAAAGATCCTACTTTCAGTTCTTTTATCTCTGTTACAATATTCAATTCTTCAAATACAGTTGGTTTAGACCCTGATTTCCATTTTCTACTACTTGCATTTTTTGGCAGCCACCAGAATTAATCATAACAAGACTTAGGCTATGTCTAGGCAATTTGGATCCTGTATCCCAACTCAAAAATATCAGTGCCTTATTTACACCCATTTGTTCACCCAATATGTATTCCACGGTGGTGCAGCAGTAGCGTTGTTGCTTCACAGCAAGAAGTTCTCCCATTCGATTCCTGGCTGGAGTGCGGGGAGTGCCTTCTGTGTGGAGTCTGCATGTCTTCCCCACAGTTGGGTGGGCGTTCAAAAGACATGTATAAATGGGTGTGCCTTCATTGAAGGTTGAACGTCGAACTGGCAACTCGGCATTCGTGAAAATCAACTGCCAATCATTAGCAGACTGCAGTTCCGCTGTGGCGACCCCTAACTGAAAAGCCGAAAGACAACAACAACTCTGTAGGAAATTTTTTAAATCTGCCAAGTCATTAAACTCCCAAAACGTACTTGCACAATTTTGTCATTGATATGTGCCTCCTAATGCACAAAAGACCACTGCAACCTTGAAAAATGTTCACTCATTTTATTTTAATATCTTTTATTGGGTTTGCAAAGTCTCTACCTTCCAGTTTTTCCTTCCTCCTCACCTCCTTTGGCCAACAATGAAAGTTAGACTTGGAAGCTACAGCTGTCATCACAGCTGATTTGATTTCTGCATATGGACCTAACTTCCTGTTCTCTTATAGCCAGATGGCCCATTCTTGAAGCAGGACCTACAATGTTGAAGTATGGCCAAGTTCTTCCTTTACGCATCCTGGCTATAGCATTAATTTACTACTTGATAGAATAAAGTGCTGCCCTTTAAGTTACCTGCTGCTGAACCTGAAACTGCCCTCCAGCAAGTGATGTTCATACAGACTGGTGTTGCTGCAACCCTCTCTTTCAAACTCAAGGAGTGATTTCAGCTATTCACTGTAATGTCATGTTACCTGGTTCCTCTGGCAGGGTGGCTCAATGTTTGAACCTGGCTCAGCTTGGCAAATCTGGGACTATTTGATAGAGCCCATTCTCCTGCACTTTTTTTTTTTCAAAGAATAGCTAGCTGCACCATCCAGACTGGCAGAATTTAATGATTTAGATTTAAAAAAGTGTCCACCTTCAAAGATTGCAGTAAGTTAAGTTAGTTACTGTGAAAACAACAAACAGCTACTTTCCCATAAAAAGCAACTTTTTTAATCATTAATGCTGCATGTTTTTCTGCTTGAAACGCATTTTCATAGTGTTGTGAGAATTTCTAGCTATCTTGATTTTGTTTAACTATATGTACATGGACGGCATTTCACTGAAATGTACAGCTGTGTAAGCCCTACTTACCTGTAAGAGTAGATGTTTGAATTTCTCACTACCTCTGACATTTTGAGTTAACTAAGTAAACTAGTATTGGGGAGCGTTCAGAAGCTCAGACTGCGCTCACTCTCTCCTCCTGTATCATCTGATTAGCTGAGCATATCCTGAGACTGAGGCCTAAAGCTGTCACATGCAGTGAGTGTTCAAGTTATTTCATTTCTGCAAAGAAAGAGAGGAAAGCACCTGAAGCCAGAATCATCTAGCGAGAGTAAGTTCTCAGACTACCACATAAAAACCAAAGTCAACAACAACCTAACCTGGCCAAATCTTTTGACATAATTCTTCACTCAGCCATAGAATAAATCCCTCTATCACCTGCTGGATTTCCAACTGGCTCACAGATAGGATGCAGGAAATCAAAATACCTACACAAAGAGACCAGCCACCATTGGAGTCCCCTGAGTTGTGTGCTGGGACCCCTCTTGTTTGGGATTTTCTTTTCCTAAGTAAAACCCAATACCAAAGGGCTGTGACTAACTAAGTTTCAGATGACTGCAAGCTAAAGAATCACTGAATCCCCGAATGACCTAGCCATACTGCAGGAAAGTTTATTCCAAATAAATAACTGGTGCCAAAAAAATGGATTAAAACTAAATGCCAAGAATTCATTATTGCATCCTTTGTGAAGTCATTTACCCCAGGGAACTACCACATTGACTATATGCCCTTAAGAGTTGATACAGTCATTTGGGATTTGGGAACTTATGTGGACAATGATCTAAATTTTGACTGTGTCCATTGTTGTAAGAAGTTCCTTCGATATTGTACAGCTTATAAACAAAAGGACTGTGTCTAGATCTAGGGATGTCATTGTCCCCCTTTACTCAGCCCTTATTAGGATCTTAGAATCATAGGAAATTGCAAGGCTAATGGCCTAATTAGGGCCCTTACAAGCCTAGCCAAGTTCTACCCTTATTTCCATGATCAGTACCTGTTGCCCCAGTCCAAGAGGGACACAGGTGGAATCCCCGGTGTGAATTTATGGTTACTCATCTAATTGTCCAGATTGCGTTTAAAGAGGCCCAATGACATGCTCTGTTTGACATGAAGTGGGAGTCTGTTCAAAAGGTGTGGAAACCTCTGGGAGATAAATCTGTCCCTCCAGCAGTTTCTACATACCAGGTTAAGGTCTTTAGCGCGAGTAACCTGTGTACCATTTGACTTCTGGATGCATTTCCAATAAAGCAGGGTCAGAGATTGCCTTATATGCAAGGCAGAAATTGCCTGTGAGTAGTCTGTATGAAACAGAATAAAGTGACAGTGATTTCAGACAATCCACAATAGAACAAAAGCTGAATACCTTGAATTTTCTTTGTGGGGAACCTTTGTTGTCTTCAATTCTGCAGTTGTTTGGAAAGGTACATACCAAAAGGGACCAATGTATTTTTCTCAATTATATACTCAATTATTGGCCTGTTAAGGGAAGAGTACAGGGAGGTTACAACTTCTTTTTTTTCTGGAGGTAATGCCCTTACTTAAGAGATGAGCCTTATAGAATGATCTTCTTACCACGGTGGAGACATGGTGATCAAAGGTAGTTGCTGTCAACCTGTGTGCCCAGGTCTCTCACCACTGAGTGCGTACTTAAGGTGTTGCTATTGATGTGGTAATTAGCAGGAACATCACTCTACCAAAAGGGATGATAATACATTTTTTTTTGCATTGAGTTTAAGGCCATGACTTTGGCACCAATAATTGGTTTGTGTAAGACTCTCTTGTAAGATGCTGACATCATTTGGAGATTCTATGACCACTCCCAGTTTGCAGTCATCAGCAAACTTTGCCAGCCACAGACTTTTAGTTTTTGCTTGTACTTCAGAGAAATAGATTCCAAACAGTAGAGATCCCATGACTGATCCCTGTGGAACACCACTTGTTACAGGTCTGCTGTTAGAGGTGGATTCCCCTATTTTTGACTATATGTGTTCTATCAGTGAGCCAGTTAGCGATCCATCTAATGATATAAGGGTTGGTACATAACTGTGTGAATCTCCCAATGATGTCTGAGTGGGAGATAGTGTCAAAAGCCTTGGCTAAGTCTAGGTAGGCTGTATGCACAGATTTCCCCTTGTCTAGGGCCTTGGTGACTGTCTCAAAGAAGTCCACCAGGTTTAACAGGCATGATCTCCCTTTGAGAAATCCAAATTAAGTATGGTCAAGTGTTTGAAAAGTACCTTTTTCTTTGTTGATAAGGTCCATGATGATTCACTCCATGGCCTTGCAGATATGTCTAGTCAGGTTAATAGGTCCATAGTTCCTGAGGTCAGATGAAGGACCACCTTTGTGCATGGGAATACCAGTGGCCATTTTCCATTTAGCTTGGATGAAGCCAGTGTTTAGACTATGATTGAAAAGAGTACCCAATGGTGTTGCCAATTCTTGTTGGAGCCCATGTAGGATGCAGCCTGAGATGATATCAGGTCCCATAGATGCTGTGTTTATGGCGTTAGAGAGGATATTTATGACCTGCTCTTTAGAGATACGAGGTAGGCGACAGATGGTAGGGATGTCATGGGGTATGTGTGGCGGGGACAGGGAGTGACATTTTCACAGAACCCATCGGCCATCAGATTAGCTATGTCCATAGGCTCAGTATATATGGTATCATTAACTACCAGTTCAGTACAAATCTGGGCCTCTCCTTTTATGTTACAGATGTAACTAAAGAATGCCTTATGGCTGTCCTTAGTTAAGGAAGCTAATTTGGATTCATAGTTTGCTTTGGATGACTTCAAAATAAGTCTTATTTGCTTGTTTAAGCTGAGGAGGGAGGGTTTCCAGTTTAGGGCTTGCTCTGTCTTACTGTTAGAGAGCAATTTATTCCTCTTATTTTAAAGCCTGTTAATGGCAGTTGTCTGCCAGGCAGGTTTGCTCTTCCTTAAGGAGCTTGTTTTAGTTCTATCAGGTACGGCCAAGTCAATGCAGTTATACAGGTGTTTGTAGAAAGCATTGGCATAGAACTCGGCATAGTTGCCAGTTCCATCTGAGGGGGAAGTGCATTGAAGCTATTTATATCATCCCTTAAGATGTTATAATCTGCTTTGGAGAAGTTTTTTAGTTTATTTGCTACTGGGTGGGGAGCTCAAGTGTGATAGTTACTTCGAAAGAGACTAATCTGTGGTCAGATCTCACCAGGGAAGACCTCACAGTGGGGATGCTACAGTGGTCCCCCATATTGGTAAGCACCAGATCCAGGATATTGGCACCCTTTGTGGGGGCATCAAACAGCTGGACAGTGGAGTTAATGTAGTCAAGTAAACTTTGGGTAAGTGAGTTTGAGCATGGGTAATTTACCCAATCAATGGATGATGGGTAGTTAAAGTTACCCAAAACCATTGTGTTTGGATGTATCGTGATAGACTCAAGTAGATCCAAATAGGCAGAGTTGGTGTCCTGATTCATGGAGGGGTCCTGTAGCTGGCAATGGCCTGAATAGGTGTCCTATCAACAGTTAATTGCACCTGAAGAATCTCCAGGGAATCATACTGTTTAAACAGGTGTATTTATCTTTGATGAATATTGATACACCACCTCCATTATTTTTCATGCTTTCCATTTATGGTCTGAACGTGTGGAAGGAGGTGTAACCTGGTATATCTGGGGTGCTCTCCACAGCCTTGATCCAGGTCTTTGTGGCTGCACAAATGTCTGTGTCTTCCAAGCGGAGGACTGCTTCCAGTGAGTGCAGTTTCATGTTAAGACTACTAGTGTTTAGCAGCATAACCTTGAGGTTGTTTTTAGATGGAGATTTTGCATCAAGAATTTTGTCACTGAGACACTGCCTAAAAACAGCACTATAGAGGTGGCAAGAGCCTTAGCAAGTAGCCAAAATCCCAGGGGTAACAGATGATGAAGACGATCTCTGGCAAAGCAGGCCAATCATTAAATATAAAATCCCTTTGGGAAGTATCTGTCCAGACACATGCAGCAACTGGAATGCTCACAGAGATATTTTACTAAAAGGTTTTAAGACCTAAACAACATACCCTACAAGGAGCTACTCATAGCCTAATCACTACACTCGATATCCCACAGACTGCTAAGTGGTAGCCTATATCTGGCGCACAAGGCATCCTTGAACCCAATACTGATGGATTTACTGCTCATCAGCAAGTCCATTGGCATCAGAACTACTCTGCCTAGGGATCTAAACCTCCTATTCTGCAACATCAGCAGAGTGGTTTGGAAGGACAGGTATATCTCACAGGGAATACTGCTACTCTGGAACAGACCCCCTATCCACATTAAACAAAGTTCATCCCTGTCCATATTCAAGCATAGCTTGGATCTATGGATGGGAAACAGAAAATTTACTCCGGAACTGTCCCCTGTACTATTAAACTAAATGGTTTATCTCATGCATGGGCCCTCTCAAATTATCTATGGCAGGATCCCAGTTATTTTTATTAAGGGTAATATATTATTATTGACCATGGGATGGCTAAGGCACTCTCTATCCAAATGGGATAGGTTAATTCGAGCACAAAAAAAGGAAACTGGATAGGATTAAAATGGCCCACAAGGGCAGCTAGCTTATTACTTACCTATGAACCCCTAAGAATGTATTTAACAAAGGGTCCAAATGCCAATTCAGAATTCAAAAGATGCATTCAAATGTTTGGCATTTATACCAGAGAAGCTCTGATTATGTAACCAATCTTACCATCTTAATATAACAGAAGTAGAATTTCTGGAGGCTGTCTACATATTCAAGCACACTTCTCAAAGCATATTTTGAAATCTGAGTCAAATTAGAAACAATTTCATTCATATAAGACTTTTGCTCTGCAGGTAAAGGTGTAGCAAAATCATTCAAATTGCATGCATACTGTAAAATAAATTTCCACAGATAGCCTTGATAGTTTAGCATTCTAAAGACTCAATTACTAGAAAGAGGTATCTCTTTGCCCAGAAGATCTTGCCATTTTCTTTATCAGAGGCATTGTATTAGATGAACCCAAGGGCTCATTTGAGCAGGCAGTTGGGTAGATCACAGCTGGGTCAGCAGTCAAATGAGAAGAGAGACCTATTGGGAGCAGAGCCTAGATGGCACAGAGATAACTGCTCTTTTCAGCGCAAGAAAAGTCTTATAAAATAATATTTTCATTCCAAAAGTTTTTTTTATTATTTCAGCTTGTTTATTCTCAATTGTGGGGTTATTCTGTTAAAAGTTTCCTGTCAAAATATGTCTAGGAATCAAATCTTACATTGTGCAAAGACAAGCAGCTCTAAAAACAACACAGACTCTTCTATTAAGAAGGAACTGCATCAAGTAATATCAAATCTACAAGACATA
>NC_056739.1:956729044-956838864 GCF_019279795.1 Protopterus annectens
CGTGTAATGTGTGAGAGTATACGATAGTGACTACAGCTGACGTTTTTAGTATCTATGAGTGGCAAGAGACTAAAAGAGAAAAAGATACTACAATTTTTTTATTTATTTACTTAATTATATAAATATTTTAAACAAAATAAAATGTTAAAGCTGGAGTTTAGTAGTAAATTATTAGGAGTCTACTGGCTTGCCTCTTCTAAGCAGCAATTTAGATATTATCTTTCTATCTCTATTTAAGCAGTATTTAATAACAAGATAATTATAGTAGATTCAGATTCACGCAATTTACCTTGAATTTGATACTATATTCTCTTATTTGTTATTATGATATTGTTAATATTTTTATATCATTCACTTCTGAACTGTCTAATAGTTATTACTCTGTTTATAATATATGTTATATACTCTACGTAACTACTGTTGTGAATGTATATGTAATAGAACTAGTTTTTCATTTCTCTGCTTTGATATCCTGAATATTTTTTTACTTAGTCTTCTAGTTATAGTCATCTTATAAGTTCCATAAGTTATTGTGGGATATGTTTTAAAATGTTTTATATTCATGCTGCTGAACTGAGTTCTCTTGTTTAAGATGGCCATAATTTTGCATGCAGATTTGCACTGTTTATGACAAGTATATCACAAAGACAATATAACAGCTTTCATGTGTTATTCATTTTCTGTTCCTAATTTTGAAATAAATATTTTCACTCCTTTGATCCACTGAACAGGTTAAAAACAAATATAACATATAGTAAAAATATAATATCATTTAGTATGCCCTATAGGTGAGATTTCACAAACAACAGTGGAAAGGAGGAAGGAATAAGAAAAATATTATATTAAATATATATATATATATATATATATATATATATATATATATATATATATATATATATATATATATATATATATATATAAACAAACTTTATATATGAGATCTGGAAATATTTAATGTCTGAATGCCCTTGTACCCCTTAAAAGATATTAGTTATATATAATCAGATGCTGTACTTTGTTTATAACTCTTGTATGATGACACTAAAGCAATTATACTCCTTCCACTGTCATTCTGAATATGAATTTTTGATTGGTTTGATGTTGTGTTCATATATGACAGTAGTGTTACTGTATTTTGTTATATTCATCCATACATGGTGAAGATGTGTCAAAGGCATATTGTTTCATATATTAAGTCCTGTATCATCCTATTTCTGTGTCTATAGGGTCAATTAAGAGCTTTAATTTCTCTAAGTCACTATAGGTTATATTGTATTAGCCATTCAATTCATGTTACTATTTTTATTATATTTTGTTTATCTTGAATATTTTGTAACTTATTTTTGTTCTTCCTATTTAAGGAAAAGAGAATGAAATCATGATTAACTGATATTTATATTCTTGAATTTATATTCAACAGTTATACTACTATTTAAGCTTCTATTTTCTACATATAAATGTATTTTTTTCTTAATCGCTTATTTTTCTATTTAACTTTCTCTAAACTAAGTTATGTGTAGTGAATTTGTTAACAAAGTAGTAATTTAATCTTATTTCAGTAATTATTTGATGTCTCAGCCCAAGAAATAAGGCATCCTTAATCATGAATTGATGCTCCTTTTACTGAATTTAGTTAAGTATTTGATTAGTTAAGTATCTTCAAATATATATATATATATAGATATATATATATATATATATATATATATACATACACGAGAAAAACTGCTAAACTAATAAGTTAGAAGGCCATTTTTAACAGTTATCTGTATATAAATTTAATTGTAGATGTTTGCTAAACATTATGAGCTGTTTCTTCTGTCCTATATTCCATGGATACTCTGCCCATACAATGAAACTGAAATAAAGGAAGAAACACTAATTTGACAAAGTTAGAAGAGATAATAGCCTCTGTTTTCATCACATTGCTGTTCTTTTTGATAAAGATTCATTGTAGTGTAATTATGTTGTTTTCTTTATATAGTTCCCAATATATAATATTTCACTGCCGAGCTCAATTAATATGATACATGGTCTTTTCTTTGGATAGTTAGAGATAGTTAGTCTTGAGATTCTTTTTCTCTTATAAGACTAAGAATTTTGATATTCTATGTTTAGATTTTTTTGAATAGAATTTTTTTGTAATTAATTTTTTTTTTCCTTTTGCCTGAGATTCATTTATTTGTCTATGGAATTAGCACAAGCTTATAGTCAACCTTTCATACTATTTTTTTCTTTATGTTATCATTTCCAAAATATATAAACTTTAAGTTTATCATTATATGTTAAAGGTCTAAACAACCCTAAAAAGGGGGCAAACATAGTAAGATATTTAGATTTAAGCAATTTGTGTGTTTTATGTCTTCAAAAGACACATTTTTCTTATGAAAATGGAAACAAAAATTGGAAATCTTAAAAATATTTAGTTTTAGCTCAGTCTTCTTTCAAATCAAAAAAGAGTCGTTGCTATTCTACTGAAAAAAGTGAGATGGAAATGCATTATATTCTGTGCAAATAGGAGGAAAATGAGGGTTTATTTGCCTTAGTCATGATAAAATATAGAAACAGAATATGGATTGGTTTCCTGGAATGGGAGTCAAACTAGCTAAAATATATCTTGATTTTATAATTAATAATTATAATGGAAATGTAATATTAGGTTGTGATTTTAATTGTCTTTTAGATACCATAGAATCCAGTTCTTGTAGAAAATTTAAAGTACTTCCCATTTCTAAGTCTTTGAAAACTTGGAAAGAATTTTTAATATTAACGATACCTTTAGCTTTACATATGTAAATTCATTAAATTTCACCAGTTCTTTTAATTTGGGTACCCAAACAAGAAATGATAAATTAGTAATTTCTCAAGAAATCATTTCTAGAATAATTACTTTTAATATAATACCATGTCCATTTTCTGATCACAATGCATTAGTCTTAAATATAGAACAGATTTTAAAGGATTGTCTTATGTTTCCAAAATGAAAGATTACAAAACATGGTTACTTAATGAAGTAGGTAATTTTATGCTTTTTAAATAATACTACAGACTCTTATTTATTTTGTGGGACTTTTTTAAAGCTTATAAATATGGTCTAACAATATCTTGGTATAAACACAAACTAAAATAATTGAATGGGGAAATATTGGATATTCAAATAAAATTAAAAGAATATAAGAAAAAGAAGAGAATAAACTAGGAGTCAGTAAGGAGAAGATAAAGACCCTTAACAAAAATATAATGAGTTGTTATCCCATAAAACTGAATTAGCTTTAGAAATATTAAAATAGATTCTTATTTGAGATCTCCTAATCATCTAAAAAATATTACAAAAGGAATTACGTTTGCAGAAAATGTTGATAATATTAAATAAATAAGAGACCCTGCAACAAATAAAACCTATGGACATTGGTAATGTATTAAAAACTTTTAGAAACTACTACCTGTTCATAAATGAAAAAGTAGCAAAGGAAAAGATTTATCATTAATTGATCAATCCTTAGTTAACAATCACTTCCTTATGAAGAAAAATAATTTATTAAACCTTATATCTCTCTTCAGGAAATAAATAAAAAAAAATTATTAGATATAATAAAGCTTCTGGAAATTATGGTATTATCCCAGAATTCTATAAATTATTCCCTCAAAAAACTATACCAAAACTACATAGTGTGATGGTAAATGTACAGAATCAAGAATATTTGCCTCCTTCTTGGAATTATAAAATAAGGTAAAAATCCACAATTATGTTCTTCATATAGACCCATTTCTTTACTAAATCTAGATTATAATTTTTTTCTGTGTATCTTAGCAGACAGATTGAAATTAATTTTACCCAGCTTAATTAGTTTTGATTGCTCTGGTTTTATTTATAAAAGACAGACTTCTGGTAATATAAAAAGAGTTATTACTGTTGTAATGTTTGAATAGTAGGAAATATGAATCTCTTTTTATTAGTTTAGGCATTGAAAAAGTATTTGATTCTTTGGATTAGAATTTTCTATTCAAGGTGTTAAATCTGTCTAATTTTCATTTTCCTCATCAGTTTGTTTTGATAACAATAAAGCTTATGTAAAGCTGGGTAATTTTACCTCAAATTCCATAAATATAATATAAGGAACTAAACAGGCTTGTCCTCCTTCCCATTTATTATTTAATTTAGCTATTGAAATATTTGCAATTTTAATTCATTCTAATACAAAAATTCAGGGTTTTGAGATTAACCAAGAATATAATTCTGAAATTATGCTATTTGCTGATGAAATTGTTAACTCTGCAAAATTCTATTGAAATACTGGAAGAACTGAAGTCTGTTATAGAACAATTAAAAAATTGAAATTTACACTTTAAGAATTCTAAGTACCTTCTTACTAATAAAAAAAGTTCATTGACTCTGGATAATTAAGAAACTTTAAATTTCAATTTTGAAAATATTATATCTTCATTAACTAATTTAACGCCTGGTCAAAATCATCATTCCATTTGAAGATAGATTACAACTAATTAAAATTTTATTTTCAAACAATATTATACATAACTCACTTTCTTATACTGCCACCTAATAAAAATAAACTTAAGAGAATAAATTCCTTCTTAATTTCCTGTGGTATGCAGATAAACCTAGATTAAGTTTATAACTTCATTTTAGACCTTGGAACTCTGCATGTATTAATTTCCAAAAGTATAGATACATTTGCAGAAGTAATAATTTAAAAAAAACATCTTTAACTGGTTAGATAATAAATATACTACAAACTGGAAGGTCTTACATTATCATCTTCAATTGAAACTTTTGGATTTAAACAATAAAAAAATATATAATTCCTTTCGGATGTTTATCTGTAATTATATTCAAATCATTATCCATCCATCAACTAAATCTAATTATATAAACCTAATTTTAAAGAATTTTAAAAAATAATATTAATTCAAAGTATAGGTTTTGGTTTAAATTCCCTAATTCCTTTTTCTTTAACAAAAATAATGTACTGACACATATGCTTAATATTTGGGGAAAAACAACAGTTTTATTGTTGGTATAAATTCTTTGAAGGAGTTAAAATTAAATCTTTTTTGAATCCATGCACTTAGAATTTAATATTGATATTAAAGATTCAGCTCATTTATGATGAGCTTATTATATTAATTCATACCAGTTTCTCTCACTTATCCAATTCTTTATGCAATGAGGTTCCAGATTGGATTAAAATTTTAAATGAAATTATATATAAAAATTGGTAAATTGATCATTTGATGTTCAAATTATATAAAATTATAGCAAAAACTATTAGTAATTTAAATAACAAATTCTGAAATTTCATTACAAAAGAGCACCAGGTGTTTTAACTGAACAAAATAAAGAGCAACTTCCTCTGTCTATTAAAGCGCATCTTGGACTTTTGATTGGAGATTATTTACATGGAAATTTATACACAGAGGCTATTTTACTCCTATTAGAGTTGCTAACTTTAGAAAAGAAAATGTACCTGAATGCTAGAGATATAAAAATATTGTTATGGTAAATGGTCACATATGTTCTATGACTGTTCTATGATATGCACATTTTGCGAAGAGATTCAAGATTTTCTTAAATCTTTATGGCCTGATTTTTTTTCATTAAAAAAATTGTTTTATTCAGTATTTTGGAAATAAAAAAATCCAAAAAAAAAAAAGATTTTCTACCTAACCTGGACAATTCTTGCTGTGGCTAGGAAAATATTACAAGAAAGGGGGAAAAAGCCTTCTGAGCCAGAATTTGAAGAACTTCTTATTTTTAAAAGACATTTCTATTAAAGAAACAACTAAGATGATTCAAAACAATCTTAAGAATAGTCCTTAGTTGAAATTTTCATCTTAAATATTTCAAATAATTAATATAAGCATTTTATTCATGGCTTGTGTCACTTATTTATAATCTGGTCTCAGGCAATTTCCAGCTATTGTAAATAGTTTATTTTCCATTTGTTTGGAATGTTTACTGTTATATTTAAATATTACAATATATTTAAAAGTTTAATACTTCCTGTAACCTTTTTAAAAATAAAATATTCATAGTAAAAAGAGAGGGCTCTGTCATATCAGAGACAAACCTATATATTCTCTGAGCCTTTTAGGGACTGCTGGACTAGATACTGGTGCCCTGCAATCAGGTTTCTAAACATCTTCCATGGTGTGTAAGTGAAGGGTGGTAGGGGAATAGGCACAGAAATCGTCATCTCATCTTTTATAAGGTCATGCATCCCGACAAGCTCTGGGTAGCTCCTGATGGCTCCCAAACAAAAATATTACTAAATCTAACAATCATCTGAGGAAAGTGAACACTCGTTGGACTTAAGCTCAGTCTTACCATTTGAAGAATCAGTGTGACTGGATTCAGTTTCAATCTACCAAAAAAAACAGATCGACGTTATAAATAGCTATAATCTGATTATCACCTGTATAGTGAAGTTTGTTTCTTTTTCTTATGAACTTCATTACTAAATAAAATATCTGGGAACAACATACTGTGTCTGGCAAGGGGTATCTTACCCCAGACTACTCTAGTACCTAAATGGTTTGGTTTTCCTAAACCTGTAGCAAGTACTGGAACAACCCTGAAGATCTGTCTAATCCCCATTCCATAGTGACTGACAAAGCTACAATAGAGGGAGATAGGGTAAATGGGGCAAAAGATGCCCCTGATAGAACCACTAACTGTTGCCTGAAGCATATATATATATATTTTTTTTTACATGCAAACAGATTTGATGAGGGTTATCAGAGTTAGAATGCATCATGTCAGGGGAGGGAATACCAGCTAGAATAATAAACTGACAGTACTGGATAGTCTATCACAATAAGCACTTAAAGTTTCTAGTAGTAAGTTTGTTCTCACACAACTGCACTCTGACAAACTGTGCTATTATCACAAAACACAATTTGAAATGCATTCATAATTCTTTTACAACTGACAGAAGGACCTCCGAAGCTGAAACGCAAACAAACACCAATCACAACCAAAGTGACACATAGCTCACAACACCAGTGTGCCACCCAACAACAACCCCTAAGGCAAGACAACGTACCCAACACTTTAGTCATAGGTGACTCTATAATCAGGCACACTGATGTCCCACTCACCAGGCTGAGCAAGGAGAAAATTACAATCAGCTGCCTGTCAGGTGCCAGGATCCGTCACCAAACGCATGCACTCAAGTCACTCCACAACAAGTACAAATACGACTCTGTCATTGTCCATGTTGGAGTGAATGACTTGAGACGTACCTCCCTGGACTACCTGAAAAGAGACATAGAAGAGCTCTCAGATCATGTGGCAACAGCAGATATGACCCTAGCATTGAGTAGCATCCTGCCTTTGCCCAGAATGATACCACAGTATAAGGAGAAAATGATTGACTTCAACAATTGGCTAAGCTTCTGGTGTCATTCAAAGGGGATCCAGTATCTGTCTACCTGGGACGACATGATTGGCAAACCACAATGCTTTGCCAGAGATGGTCTGCACCTGTCACCCCTGGGATTCAGGTTACTGGCTAAAGCTCTTGCCACCCCTATAGTGCCTTTTTAGGGAGGGTTCAAAGGACAAAGCCACCACCGTAAGAGATACAAGCATGCAAAATCTGAAGGTAATGTTACTCAATGCTAGAAGTCTAAACCTCAAAATGCACTCTCTCGAGGCACTCCTAAAAATGGAGAACATTGATATCTGTGCAGTAACTGAGACCTGGTTCAAGACTCCAGAGAGCACCCGTGCAATACCAGGCTACAACTTTTAGCACACTTTTCGGCCACCAAACCAAGACCGAAACACTAAAGGTGGAGGAGAGTCCATATTCACCAAGGATATTCACACCTCCAGGCTAGTTGTCCAAAACAATGCATCTGAAATTCTCCAGGTGCAACTAACACTAGGTAAGACTGCAATCCAATTTGTAGCTTGCTACAGATCCCCCACCATGCCCCAAGATTCTCACTACACCTTTCTGAATATATTGGAAAATATTAAGATACAACCAAACACCCTAATACTGGATGATTTCAACTACCCTGCCATTAACTGGGAAAACTACTTGGGTACCAACACCTTTTCCCAACGGTTCTTGGAATTCATAAATTCCAACGCCCTGGATCAGCTAATCCATTGTCCCACCAGGGGCTCCAATATCTTAGACCTAGTCATTACCAAAATGGGAGATAGATGCTCCACACCAGTTGTCACCCCCTCGTTGGTCAAGTCTGACCATAAGCAAATCACCCTTGACATCCACATCTCACCGCCATCACCCAGTAAGGATACCTCTGTAAAAAAACTTCTCCAAAGCCAACTTCAGGCTACTTAAGTCAGAAGTGACAAACTTCATGGCACCCATGCAGACGGGAGCTGAAAGTTCAACTATTGAATCCTACACTAAGGCACTGCACAAGCACATCCACTCGTGCATAAATCGTGCCATCCCAAATAGAACCAAGATGCTTACCTCCAAAAAAAGGAAGCCAATTCTGTGGTCCCCTGTCATAAACAAGCTATACAACAGAAGGAAGAAACTGTTGCAGAAAAGAGGAAAATCCCAGGATGCAAAAAATCACTTACCAGCCTCAGTAAGAAGCTGAGATCCCTCATAAAATCCTCCAAAGCTAGTTACGAAAATAAAATTGCCAAAGATTCCAGAGACGACCATAAGGCATTCTATAGTTATGTCAAGAATCTAAATGGCAATGCTCAGATCTGCTCTGAGCTACAACAGAATTGCATTAAATATACTGATCCCAAGGATATTGCCAATATCCTGGCAGATCAATTTAGTGCCAACTTCACCCCCTTCTCACCCCCTAAAGGGCCCATCTCAATATCAAAAGATTGCCAAATTCTGGTAAACATGGCCACATAGGTAGAAATCACACTCTCCAAAGCTAAGAATACAGCATCCATGGGACCAGATGACATCCCGGGCTGTATATTACAAGAACTACAAAATGAACTGGCACCTCACCTAAGTGTCATGTTTAATTATAGCCTCACCTCAGGCTTCCTGCCCACTGAGTGGTGCACATTTACAGTTATCCCACTCCACAAGGGGGGATCCACCTTGGATCCCGGGAACTACCGTCCCATCAGTCTGATGAGCCTGATCTGCAAGGGCATGGAATGCATTATCATAGAACTTATAAACAAAGATTTTGGCAAACTTCAAACACTGGATCCCACCCAGTTTGGGTTTGTGAAGGGCTGATCTTGTCTCCTGAACCTGATTGACTTCTTTGAATCAGTCTCCAGAGTTGTGGACGAGGGTAAGGCGGTCCAAACAGCTTATCTGAACCTTGCCAAGGCCTTTGACACCATCCCCCACTCTGGAATCATAGATAAACTTACTAAGCTGGGCATAAATCCTTATGTCACTCGATGGGTTGCCAACTGGCTTACTGACAGAACCTAGACTGTAAAAGTAGCTGACTCCAAATCCAGCTACAGACAAGTGGAGTACCTCAGGGTTCAGTCCTGGGACTGCTCCTTTTTGGCATCTACTTCTCTGCAGTACAGGCCAACACTAAGGGATTCTGGCTAACAAAGTTCACAGATGACTGCAAACTGGGAGCCATTATTGAATCCCCAAATGATTTGGATATTCTACAAAAGGGCCTTACAGATGCTTGGTGCCAAAGCCATGGACTCAAGCTTAATGCCAAGAAATGTATAGTTATCCCCTTTGGGAAAAAACATGTACCCATGAATTACCACATAGGTGACAGTACACTAAACACCGAAAGTGTGATGAGAGACTTAGGGACACAGGTGGACAGTGGTCTCATCTTCGATAACCACATCACCACAACAGTCAGGAAATCCTTCTATGTGGCACACCTCATCACTAAGGGCTTTTCATCCAGAAAAAAGGAGGTCATTGTCCCACTGTACTCATCCCTCATTAGACCCATTATAGAGTACAGCGCCCCATTTGGTATGTACCTCACAAGACATCTGCAACAGCTGGAAAGGCCACAGAAATATCTCACTAAAAGAATCACAGGCCTAAAGCAGATGCCCTATGCTGAACGTCTAAAAAAACTCCAGCTATACTCTGTGGCATATCGTCTACTCAGAGGTGATCTCTGCTTAACATACAAGGCCATGTCAAACCCTGAGCTGTTGGACATGCTCCACTTAAAGAAATCGCAATTCCTCAGAGCCACATGCTCCAGGGATCTAAACCTTGTCATCACAATGAACAAAACATGCTGGTGGGATAGGTTCCTGACCCAGAGACTCCCTATACTCCAGAATAGACTGCCCATACATGTCAAGCAGAGCACCTCCTTGGCCCTTTTCAAAAGGAACCTTGACGATTGGATGGGAGATAGGAAATTCACCCCGGGATCACGTCAGTCACCCTGCTAGACAGGGGTCCAGGGAAGTAAATATTGTGGGAAGATATATCCAGGGAATTGTTTGGCTAGGCTTGTATAGTCCCTAGGGCCAATAGCCTAGTACCAACCTATGAACCTATAAGTTAATGAATTTAAAAGTACAAAGTTCAAACACCAAAGCAGCCAATGTGCCAAATCATTGTTAATTAGATCCACACACTCTAATATTACACTGCCATAAAATAATTTTAGTAGCAATTTAAACTATATTTTCTAGTCAGAGAGTAAAATCTCTATAGTACATTCAAAAAATTTCATAAAGTCACAATCCTATGTTAAAAACATACAGACCAGAGTCATAGATAGAGTATTAATCTATAAATGTTGAAAAAAATCCAAGTTCTGCAATATTTTCCAGTCAAAAGATAAAAATAAAGCAGAGTAACAATAGAGACAGGCCTGTTGCGTCTAACACACAGACACACTGCAATTCTGGTAGAAATACTGAAAGTTTCCTCAGAAACAGTAAAAGCAAACATTTGTCAAAGATAAATGCCAAATAAATCATAAGCTGAAATTCTCACAAAAGTTACTGTAAACAGTGGTATAAATGAAATTTTAAAATAATTTTATTCTAAACAAAATAGTAAGAAAATAAAATGAGAGGAAGGAGTCCCCAAATGGGGCTTATCTTTACAGTAAACTAGAGAAATCAGCACTGGATCCTGTGAAAAGTCAGAGAACTTTCTTGTTTGGATGACAGAAAAAGACTGAACACTCACTTCCTGTAACAGCTTTAGGCTTCCCTCTCAGGATATGCTGAGCCAATCAACTGTCATGGGAAGAGAGGAAGGGGAGTCTGAGCTTTTGAACACTGGCCAGTATGGGAATAACTTTGCAGATAACCTAAAATGCCACTGAGGTAGTGGGCATGAAAAACATCTGCTTAGTCAAAAAAAAGTCATCATGATTGACCATTCTGCAGTTTCATGTATATACCTCCTTTGCATTTTCAGTGCTGCTTTTTCTGTAGCATGCATAAAATCCTGTGGAGTGTTCATGCTCTAAATTTTTTGAGTACTGTTTAACATATAAGGTACAAAAATGTTTGCAGATATATCTTCTGTTCAGCTGATTTACTTCTGCATATGAACTACCAGGTTTCAAGTGTCTAGGCAGTGAGACATTTCCCTGTGGTGCATTTGGGTGGTGACATATGGCTGAAGTGACATTCAGCTGCAGAGAAATATGGCTGTTGCAGATTCCCTGTAGGCAAAGAGAAGAATGCAGTGCCATGCCCACAACTTCAATAACCAAATGCACAGGGGGAAATAGTGTCCATGGCCCCTAAGGCAACATGAGAGCAGGCAATATGGCAGGCATGTCAGTGGCAGTAAAAATGCAATGCCCACTGTGATGTGCCTTTGCAATTGGTGTGTGGACCACTACGCCCTTTACAGTGTCTAGGGAAAATTACCTAAAATGCATAAATGTGACTACAGTTACATGCAGGATTTCCTCCATACTGTAGCACACTTCTTCATGTTGTGCTTAGTGTACAGTACATGCTTATGTAACTACAACACTCACTAGTTCTCCTGCCTTCATGCACTTGGTTATTAAAGCTGTGATCATGGTGGTGTGTGCTTGTCTTTGTCCACAGGAAATTTGCAATAGCCATATTTCTGTGCAGCTGAACGTCACTTGAGCCATTTGTCCCCATCTAAATGTGCCACATGGAAATGTCTCGCTGCCTAGATGTCTGAATCTGGACTACAAATGCATAAGCTTTAGCATATAAATTTCTCTCTCCCCATCTTCTTTTCCCCTTCTTTTAAGTCTCTAATGTTTTTTAAGAGAGAGGAAGGCAATTATTTATGTAGGGAAAACAACCAATGTAGAGAATTTCTTCTAAAATTAAAGAAAAAAAAGTTATGGAGCCTTTACAGTCATCTCAAGGTTAGGTATCAGTTGCTAGTTCTGTCTTTGGGTGAATTTTCTCCCTTCCGGGCTACCAAAGTACAGGATGTTAGAGCCACAAAGAAAGTGAAGCTTACACCTTTTCTCCCATTCTCTGTGCCACTGTAGGTTCTGAAATAGAGTTCACAAGAGTGGAAGTAGTGTGGGCCACACTACTACAGTACCTTTGGACCAACACAGGAATTTTATTGTTTCTTGAAAAGTAATCCACCTTATCCAGATATCAACACTTATGTGCCAGGGGTGGACTATAATGCCCAAAACTCTAATGAAGCAGTGAAGAATGTCAATGTTTCTGCCCCTCCCTCTATAGAAGGACTCTTTAGCTCTTGTAATAGAAAGATGTGGTGGCTAGAAGTTAATTTGGCCTCTGCTTACCTAAAACTGGACTATACTTTATCAGGAATGGACAACTCGGGAAGAGATGTCAGACAATCATTCGAGGCTTCTTCTGCTGTATTTATTAATTTTAAAAGATTGTGTAAACTGTTTTGATTTAATTCAGAAACTGACTAATTCTATTAAAGCCAGACTTAAGCTGTATACTTCTGGCAATGCTCAAAAAATATATAAATAAATAAAAGAAAGGCAATCTTCTAGAGTTCTGATTCTGATCTGGTTGGTGAAGAGGATTTGGTTTATTACAATTAGATTTCCTTCCCTACAGTTTCCCTTCTGACAATGTTTTCTTTATGGAAAACTCTGCATTTAATGAAGGGGAAAGTTAAATGAGTCATTAAAATTCCCTCCTCCCTCAAAGATCAGTCAGTGTCACTAGCTGTCCCATAATTTATATAATAATTTTAGGCCAGCTTTAATTAAATTAACTCTGAGCCCACCTTCCAGTCACCACCTCCCAGAAAGCAAGAAACTGTTTTAAAGTTCAACACAGCTTTAATTGTCTAAAATACAGTAGCATGTTTAGTGACTACCAAATATGAGCCACAAAAGATGCTTGGGTATAATCCTCAGGACACGTCCAGCAATTAAAGAAAGCGTTGTATTTTAATAAGGTACAAAATTAAATTTATGCATCTGCAGATTTGGCATTATGGCACTTAACTGTTAAACTCAGATAGTATAATAAGAAAATCATATTCCCAGACAGACAGATGTAACTCAGAACAAAGCAGATATTACCCTAAGACAGAAAATTTCTAAGCTAACAAGAAGGTAGCTCTCAAATGATTACATATGAATGTGACAGTGAATGTCAATGTTTAAAGGATTACTGTGTGATTATTCGTATGTTTCTTTATTTCATAAATGTTTTTCTCCCCTATCATTTGAATCTAACACTGTGGAACAGACACAGTGCTACCCAAAATTCCAATTTTGACTCTTTCTGCTATTCCCTGTCCTTACAACTCCAGTGCTGTCCACCATGTTTAAGCCAATTACATTCCACAGAGCTGTACACAGTGTATGAGCGATGCAAAGGCACAGTGATAACACCCTACTGTTTTTTTCCCTGTTTTCTGTGTTGCTGCCGAAGGACTGCCCATGAAATGCCCTTACTTCATTCTTTCATTCTGGAAACGCCCCCACCTACTGCATATACATCATATCCTTTTTAAACTGGCTACTGCATCCAGTTAAAAGATGATGCTGAGCATCTGTAGAAACCATGGTGCTGTCTTTTGTTGCTCAACGCATCTATTTTCTTGAGAGATGTAATTGCACATTGCAAAGTTATTCTGTATTCTGTGCTGTTAATATTGTTTGTTGCTATTTGCCCCTTGTCCATCGCTGTTTACTTATTTTTTCCTATAAGTTTCTGCAATGCGTTCTTAATGTATATATCACATTACAGAGAACATTGCACAGTTCTGAGAACTTTCAGCATGGGGAATGGCTTATAGTTAAAAATATGGTTGTGCCTTTTCAGTTTGTGTTGTAGCAGTCCATATTTGTTTTATCCTACCTGAAAACTTTAGCTTGTAATGGCTGAAATGGCTGTAATGTTATGCAATGGATTCAGCATAACATTACAGCTAAATTTTGCAGTTAGGAGAAAACACAAATAAATAAATATACTGCAGCGTATGCTGAGAAGCCACAATAGCATATTCAACCATATGCTGTCCTTCTCCTGAGTTCTGAAAGTGCTTGGAACTGCCAGCTGTTCTGCAGCATGATAATGTTTCAGGTGGACATTGTAAAAAATAAATAAAAAGACTGCAGTGCTCTCTGTAATACAGTCTCTTGCAGATCTGTTGCAATTAGTAAAGTAATGATTTCTTTATGGAGAGCATTGCAGTTTTTCCTGTTTTTTTTTTTTTTTTTGTTATGTTGTCCAACTGAAACAATATTGTGCTGCACAACAGTCAGCAGTTCCGAGCACTTTCAGAAAGCCCTTGGCATACATATCAACTGTCCAGATTTTCTCAGAATGTCCAGATTTTTGCCTCATATTTTTGTGCAGCTCCTCATAAAATATGCAATTTTCTGGCAAATCACGGAATACTGAAGTCAATAAATAATGAAATATATTTACATTCCAGCATCCCCATCCTTCAGAAAATATATGTTAACACAAATCCTGTTATTCTAGCAACTTTCTAAGCTTATAAAAACAATAATTAAAAATTATCCAGCTGTTGGCTCCTTGTCCCCGTTATTGAAGGCTTGGTCCAGATTTCTTGTGCTAAGAGGTTAAGAATTATGGGGGGGTGCGGCAAATAGTTGAATATGCAGTTGTACCTTCTCGGTCTGTGCAACAGAAGTCCTTATTTATTTATTTTCTCATATCTGCAAACTTTAGCTTGCAACTGTCTGAAGTGGCTGTAGTGTTATGCCAGGGATTTGGCATAACATTACAGCCATGTTAGACATTTCCAAGTTAAACTTTGCAGGTAGGATAAAATAAATAAATACAGACTGCTGCAGCACAGACTGAGAAGGCACAGTAGCATATTCAACTATATTTCGTTCTCCTCCCGAGTTCTGAAAGTGCCTAGAACTGCTAGCTGTTCATCAGCATAATAGTATTTTAGGTGGACATTGTAAAAAAAAATAAAAAGACTACAGTGCTCTCTGTAATGCAGTCTCTTGCAATTAGTTATTAAAGTAATGATTACTTTATGGAGAGCATTGCAGTCTTTCCTGTTTTTTTTTAAGCTTTGTCCAGCAAACAGTATTGTGCTGCAGAACAGTCAACAGTTCTGAGTACTTTCTGAACACCCTGGGCATACATAAATGTCCAAATTTACTCAGAATGCCCATATTTTTGCCCCATATTTTTGTGTAATCCCTTGGCGAATTATAGAGGACTAAAGTCAAGAAATAACGAAATACATTTGCATTCCAGCATTTATATTCTTCATAAAATGCATGGTAACACAACTCTGACTACTCTAGCAACTTTCTAAGATTATAAGAACAATAATTAAAAAATTATTCCATCTGTGGTCCCTTGTCCACCATTATTTTAAGCATGGTACAGATGTCTTGTGCTAAGAGGTTGAGAGGTATGGGGGGATGGTATATATTTGAATTTGCAATTGTACCTTTTCAATCTGTGTCACGAGTCCTTAAGCAATTGTTTATTTTCTCCTACAAGCAAACTTGTAACAGTCTGAACTAGCTGTTATGTTATGCCATGGATTTGGCATAATATTACAGCCATGTTAGACTCTTCTGAGCTAAATTTTGCAGTTAGGAGAAAATAAATAAATGTATATGGACTACTGCAGCACAGACCGAGAAGGCGCAACAGCATATTCAACTATATGCTGTTCTCCTTCCGAGTTCTGAAAGTACTTGGAACTGCCAGCTGTTCTGCAGCATAATAATGTTTCAGGTGGACAATTAAAAAAAAAAATTAAAGGACTGCAATGCTCTCTGTAATGGTATTGTTACTAACTGCTTACTTTGTTTTCATCTAAAATTCTGTAGAGAGATCTCTTGCAGTCATTACAGTGAGCATTTCAGTCTTTTTCATGTATTTATTTTTTTTTACATCACCCATCTGCAACATTTTGTGCTGTACAACAGTCAGCAATTCTGAGCACTTTCTGAATCCTGTGGCCAGAAAAAAATGTGGCCTATGATTGAATATGCTGTTGTGCTCTCTAGGTGTATGCTTCAGCAGTTCTTATTTATTCTTTTTTTCTCCTACTTGCAAACCTTAATTTGAAAGAGTCTGACATGGTTGTAATGTTATGCCAAATCCTCAGCATATCATTGCAGCCATTTCAGACTCTTACAAGCTAAATGTGCATCAAAGTAGTAGTGTGTTCCTTTAGGTATGTATCTGTTCAAATTCACCAATTGATTAATGATAGTGAAACAACTATAGATTTTATTAAACAATTAATAGACTGTATAAAGTGTAGGAAACTCAGAAATGATGAAATCATTGTTAGTCACATTTGACCCAAACTAGTGTATGGAATAACATTATGTAAACCTTATAAGAAAGTAAACATGAATAAAGTAAAAAGAGTACACCGGAAATATACCAAGGGCATTCATGGGTATGAAAATTTAAGTTATTATGAAAGAGTAGACTATCTGAACTTGTACAGTGTACCATATATATATTTATTTAATGTATTCATTATTATATATTTATTTATTAGCATTTGATTATTGGGAAAGTCCAAGTGGGAAGCAGCCCATTTTCAGTGAAGGATCATGGAGAAAAGCTCCAAACTGTTACAAAACATTTTAAGACTTTTTACAGTCTCGAAAAATAATGGAAAAAAATCTATAGTTTAAACATTTATACCAAATCAGACATAATATGAAAACATTGGTTAAGAATAGATGCGAGTTATATGAAAATGATTTAACATTTACAGAAATTTTAGCCAGTTTACAGAGATAATAAAGTTAAGTTAGTATAATACAAACAGGAATTGCAATACAATGTGCGACAAAAGCAGGCTTATGTTATATTTAAAGAGACAGCCAGGAGAGAGAGATTTATATGGTTTAACTTTACAAAGGCAAAACACACTCGTGCAATTGTTCATATGAGCGAGTCGTAACTTCGAAAAACAAAACCGTGACAGTTTCCAATGTTCGAAAATCAGCAAATCGATTCTAACTCCCAAGATCACAGTACAGTGGAGAAAGGGACCATTTTCTGATCCCCACTACAGTGCAATCCACCCCAAAATGCCAAATCTACAATGAACGAATGTCACTGTGAATTCGCTCATTACACATTCAAACCTTTTTGCATTCAACGTTTGCAAACTTTGCAAACATCCTTCCAAACATTTGATGTTCACCCGTGTGCAAAACACACACATGAATGTAGACCGATTTTTACAAAATAAAGAAGTGAATGAAGAAGGCAAAATACGTTTGCAAACTTTGCAAACATCCTTCCAAACATTTGATGTTCACCCGTGTGCAAAACACACACATGAATGTAGACCGATTTTTACAAAATAAAGAAGTGAATGAAGAAGGCAAAATACGGAAGTGTCAGGTGTGAACAAGTACTTGTTCACATTTAGGGATATAGTTTATCCTGGTGTTGAGAAGGAAAAGAGACAGCTTTTGGCTAGGGAGTCTTTCAGAATGGTTTTGAAGGATGGGAGCAAGGGTATTGACCTGATAGATACAAGTACAAAGTTCCAGGCCTTAGCAACAAAGTACAGGTACAGACAATGCCAACAGGTTTGATAGGTTTGTGGACAGACAGGAGTTTTTGGTCATTGGCTCATAATGATTGACTGGGAACATAGCTCTGTAGAATGTTATTCCGTGACAGATAAGCAGATGGATGCTATACTTTTATAGATGGTAAGAAGCTATGTATATGTTCATTTATGGCTAGTAACCAATTTAGACTTTTTAATGCTATACAGTTGTGGGTTCAGAAAGGGGCATTTGATTTAAATTGAGCAACTTTGCTATAGCATTGCTCAAGTTTTGATTGTCATGCTGCCTGAAGGTTAGTAAGGATGGGAGCATCATAAAGAAGTATGAAGAGGAGATAACTAGTGACAAGTATAGTTTTAGTTGTATTGGTGAGAAAATTTTTGTCTTTGTAAAGCATCCATATTTTTTGATCCCTAATAATTTGCTATGAGAAGGGACTTCTGTGGTTGCATTATCAAAAAAGAGGACTTTTTTTTTTCAAGTAGTAGTTTTTTTTTTAGGGTTGAGTATGAGTTGAGAATTGCAAATCCATGTTTCACTGTCTGTTAAACTTCCTGAGTAATTATTTTGGAGGTGTGCCATGTTGTCAAATGAGCAAATGAGTGTGAAGTCATCTGCATACTGTATTATGGAGGCCTGTTGTGTGGATGTGTGCAGGGTGTTGGTGAGAATGCTAAAGAGAGGGGAGCAAGGATAGAGCCTTGTGGTACACCGGTGATGGCTGAGACGTATGGAGTACCATTTTACCTACTGATACCTACTGCATAGGTAGCTTTTTTACCACAGAAGAGTGGGCTGAGAAAGATCTAATGAGGATATTTGAAGAAGAAGTTTGCTGTGGCAAACTATGTTGAAGGTTCTAGACAAGTCTCGTATTAAGGAGGAGCCTAATTTGCTGTTATCCCCAGCTTTATTGACATTATCTATATAGGTTAGAAGTGCAATGTTAGTACTATGGGAAGGATGGAAGCTATGTTGTGTGAGGAATGGGAATTCGTCCTACCAGAGATAATTTAGCAGTTGCTGTTGAATACATTTCTCAAGTGTTTTGGAGATGGGGGATACAATTGATATAGGTCTAAAGTTAGTAATGTCTGTTAAATTCCGTCTTTTGTGTAGAGGGATAATGTATGACTTTTTTCCACAGACAGGGAATATGGGATTCCTGGACTGAAATATTTATAAGGATTGAGACAGGATAGGCAATGATTCTATAATTGGAACAGTCTGATCTGCCACTATTGTGAAGTGGTACTGTGCAGGGGTGTAGCTAGGATTTTCAGATTTGTACTGACAGCTCTCAAACTGCTACCCTCCTCCCCAGCCAAGCTACGGCCTTTCTCGTAATTCACAGTTTGCTGTTTTAGTGTCGATGAAGAGGCATTCGCTGTAATGCCTCTTCAGTAATCTAATATAAATTCACTCAAACTCGGTTCCCTGAATTGAAAATTAATCTGAAATGTCAGTTCTTTGAAAAATGCAGCATGGTAGTTGGGGTAGAGACTTTATGCTTTTGTTTTCTGTAACCAAGGTACAGGTTTTGAGCTTGAGTAAATTACTAACCACCTGCTACCACTAACTAGGATGTTTCATTCACACCCCCACCCCTACCTACCTCTTAGTGCAAGAAATATGGACAAATTCTAAAATAAACAGGGACAGATATTAAATAATGTTCTCGTGAACTTAGAAAGTTGCTAGAATAACAGGATTTGTGCTAGTTTGAATTTTTCTAAAGGACATGAAGTCTGAAGCTCAAATGTCTGTCATTATTTAGCAACTTCAGCCTTCAATGATTTTCTAGAAAATCACAAAAGTTATGAGGAGCAGACAAAAAATATGGGGCAAAAATCTGGACATTCTGCAAAATGTGGACAGTTGAGAGGTATGCTACCTACCACACACACACACACAAAACCTCTCAACCTCTTACAGCAACAAAGTCATAAATAAAACTGAGGCAAAGGCCCAAAAATAAGGACATTTTTTTTAAATATTGCTCTTATAAACTTAGAAAAATAATAGAATAGTAGTAGGTCTTGCATCAGTACGAATTTTCTGAAAGGTATGAAATCTGAAACTGAAATGTCTGCATTATTTTCTAACTTCAGTCTTTAACAATTTGCCATTAATTTGCCAGAAAACTGCAATTTTATGAAAAACGGACCAAAAATGTGATGCAAAAATATAAAATTGCCAGACAATACAGCTGGGAACCTGTCAAAGGAGGGACACCATTTTAGTATGAGCACAGTTAACTTAGAGCAGCACAAAATTAGAGAATCTACATGCATTTCTGAAATAAAAGTAATGTATAACTCTGATCATTACAGTTATTTATAAAAGTAAAGTAAACCCTCTATGTTTTCTTCCAAAATTGCTATTTTGTGGAGGGATCATTAGGGGAAGAGCAACATTTTGAGCCAAAATCAGGGACAGTTGAGGTTTGGCTACGCCTAATTCTATAAAGCAATTTATTTGCATGTACCTCTCAACCTGTTAATGCAATAAATCTGGACAAGGCCAAATATATTGAGGGAACATATAAACAGTACTAAAAATTGCTCTTGTATAAACTGGGACAGTTGATAGAACAGGTCTTATTTTAGCATGCATTTTTCTGAAGGTTATAAAGTCTGAAACTAGTGTGTCATTATTTAGTGACTTAATTCCTAAATCATTTGCCAGAAAACCACAAATTGAGGAACAAACCAAAAATAAGAAGCAAAAAATCTATTCATTCTTTGAAAATCTGGACAGTTGGAAGGTATAGTTCGGCTGGGGCTATCTATGTTTGCCGCCCTTCCCCCTCACAAAACCATGGTCGAATGGAGCCTCCCCCTGCAGCCATTCCAATGATCCATTACTTTGCTATTTCACTCCATTTACCATAAACACTAATGTACATACTGATTTACTTCTATGATGATTTGAACTTCATTTGAAAGTTTTATTTTGCATTTTACAGCACAAACACTAAGACATCTGCTAAACAAACTTGGCATTTAAACTTCTCTGCCCTTGAAACTCACATTCATTGAAACAACATTAAAACCCACATTCAAAGAAAAATACATTTTACCCGTGGCAGATAAAAATTAATTCTGGGCTGCTTTTAAATCATAGGCCCCTTGCATATGAAACATACATGTGCTCTTTGATACACCTTCCTATTGCTTTGAACATTTTTCCAGTAAACAATGAAACAAAACTGCCCAATTCAGAACATTTCCATCATAAAAGTCTAGTCAAACTTTTACAGTCCACCATTATCAGTAAATAATATGCACAATCTCTGAAGTAGTAAAAAAAAGTCATCTAAATAATTCCACGTTAAATAAATCTAAGTAATGAAGAGGTTGCTGCTAGCAATCACCTTTATATTTCATGACTTCACCGAAAAATAAAGTGTCTGATGCCCCGAGGAATAAATTGCCTAAATTACATTATTAATAAGCTAGTAATATTGCAATAGGAAATGGATGGCAAACTGTTAACAGGCTCATAGTTAGTGTCTTAACTTTCAGTACAGCAGCATTCACCCCTTATGGGAGTAGAACCAACAACCTTCTGCATTAAAAGCAAGTTCACAACATTTTGTGCTACTAGCAATGTGAGCTGATTTAGCATAATCAGCACTAAACTTCTCTTCCCATGCAGCTCTCAGCTCCTTGTAAAATCTACGCAATACTCAACTACATCTCAACTTCGCAGCACAAGAAGTCTGGAAAAAGCCAAATTTATTGGGGTGGGTCAAAGGGCAAAAACAGGAACACATTAAACATTGCTTGTATAATCTTGGAAAGATGCTAGAATAAAATGCTGTGTTACCATCATACATTTTACTGCCAAGGTCACTGTGCAAAATAGTCAGAACAACATACCACTATGCCAAATCACCTGCTTTGTGAAAGAGAGGAAGACTGAAACTTAAATGGCTATCATTTAATGAATTCAGTTCTCACCATAGCTGTCAACCTCTTAGCACAAAACACCTGGACAAACCCAGTAATGAGGGAATACAGCCCTCAAACATATTCAGTGAATTCAGTTCTTGCCATAGCTGTCAACCTTAGCACAAAAAAACTGGACAAAGCCAATAACAGGGTATTGCAGTCCCAAAAATAAGGACAAATTTCAAATAGTCATAAACTTAAAAATATTGCTATAAAAAAGGTTGTGTTAGTATATATGTATTGCTAGAACAAAAAGTTGTTTTACTATGTCACAAACACAGGGATAAGATGCAGACTCCACACAGAAGGCACCCCAGCCAAGAATCAAACCAGAAAACCTATAGCTGTGAGGCAACAATACTGCCACTGCACCATCAAATATGTAAGGAAGTAAACATTCAGAAACCTGAAGTCTGAAATTTAAATGCCTGTCAATTTGTTAATCAGGACAGTCTGACTTGGAACAAAAAAAAAAACAATTTTCAGCAGAGGCCCAGGAAAAAATAATGCAGACATGTCTTTGTATAACATGGGAGGACACAAAAGCAAACCCACACAAACACATGGAGAAGATACTGACCCCCCCCACCACAAAGAAGGCACCCCAGCCAAGAACCAAACCCAAGAACCTATAGCTGTGAGGCATCAATGCTACGTTGCTACCACTGCACCATCAAATTTCAAGCATTGCAATATTTAAAAAACACATATGATACATATATTGATCAGATCAAATATGAGGCAAAAATCTGCAATTTTTTTTTAAATGGTGGTGGATAGGGAGTTCAGGTCTTTAACACCTGCATACAAGGTACAGAGTTCAAGCCTGAGTATTCCCTACCACACCATCATGAGTAATCACCAGTACATCCCACCTGGGGCATACACACACACACACACACACACACACACACACACACACACACACACACACTTCATATTACTCACCAACCCTCGGTTCTCCTAACTAATGTCCTTGGCCCGCTCGTACATCCAAATGTAATGCTTGAATGCAACCTTGCAGGTGAAGCTGCTTCAATCTCCCGCTCGTGTACATAACGTTTGAAAATGGCCGGAAATACATGCGCAGTGAGCTGCTGACGTCATCGTGCAGATAAGCGCGAAAAAGTGAAGCTTTAAAAAGCTACCCCCTTCTAAATAATTTGTACTGAAATCAGCTGACGTCATCGTGCAGAAAAGCGCGAAAAAGTGAAGCTTTAAAAAGCTACCCCCTTCTAAATAATTTGTACTGAAATCAGTACAGTGCGTATGCCTCCTGACGTCCCTGGTACTGTGTATGATTATTTATGGGCTCATAGGTATATACTAGGCTAATGGACCCAAGGGCTTTTTTAAGCCTAGTTGTGCATCCCAAAGGCATCTGACAAGTATGGTGTTCTACAGGTTATTTGTAGAAGCATGTATAAGCTAGGGCATGCATAGTCAAACATTTACAGGTTGCCTCTATCCATTATTGACAGGTGACTGACAAGGGATGAATTTTCAGTTTTTCTATCCAGTAGTCCAGGTTATGCTTGAATATGGTCAGGGAAAGACTCTGCTTAAAATGGATGGGGAACTTTATACCAGAGAAAGGGAATTCTGAGACACATACTTGTCCCACCAGCATGTCCTATTTATGTCATAAGCAAGGATCAAGTCCTTGGATTGGGTAGCTCTGATGCTATTTTTCCCTGATATGTAAGAGGTCCATCAGAGTGTCATCCTAGAATGCCTTTTATGCCAGACATAGATCAGCAGACAGAGTATAGGGACAGGGCTTTGAAGCAATCCAAACTGGATATGTAGTTAATGTCCTGTATTCTTTTTCTGAGAAACCACTGTGGATGTTCCACTTGTTGCATGTGCCTAGTCAGGTACATACAGAAGGGGACATTGTACTCAATGATGGTGTCTGAGGAAGACTAAGTACACTGAAACAATGACTTTCTTGGGCCTAGGTGCCATGCTGTTACTTAAAGGTTTACCAACATAGAGTGATTTTCTTAATTCCTTAGACACATGTAGGTTAAAATCCAGGTTATTGTCTACATATATCCCCAAATCCCTGACTACTGGTTCTAGCCTTAGGTGTGTGTTATCAATGATATTATTTCCTGGAGCACCCATTTTCCCAAAAGTGTACTATAATGCATTTCTTGTCATTGAATTTAGATACTATCTATGGCAGCAGTTACTTGTCTGTATGATCCCTTCCTGAAGGATATGAATGTATTGGGTGATTCTAGGACTGCTCCCAGATTCCAATGATCTGCAGACTTGGTCAACCAGAGGCCATTGATGTTGGACTTGGCTTCAGAGAACTACATGCCAAAAGTAGAATATTCAGCACTGTGTCCGGAAGGACTCAACTAGTGACTAGCCTCTCTGTAGAGGTGAACTCCCCTATCCTAACTTTCTGGGTCCTGTAGCTTCATAGGTATATACTAGGCTAATGACCACTAGGGCCCTTATAAGCCTAGCTGTGCAACTCAAATGTGACACAGAAATTTGGTTTATATAGATGGTGATTTCTTACCTTCCAAGATTATGCAGAAAACACTGCATTTAAGGTACAGAGTACACAAAGTTCCATATTAAGAGTGTTGGCTCCACTTTGCACATTCTGATTGGCTCATATACTGCAAAAAATATCTGATCAGTATACAGGCAATATGAGCCAATCAGAGATCGACTACCGATGCAAAGCAAGCCAACCAGGAGAAGCAGAAAAATAATTAGTAAGAGACTTCCAGTTGACAGTTTTTATTCCACTGCGATGTAGGGAGTATTTTACTTTTCTTTGTGGATTTAAGGCAACAAGAACTTTTTCTTTAGGATTAAGATTCAGGAGCTTCCTGGCATGGAAGATTATGTCAGCAGCTGGCAAACGTTTGGGGTCTGCAGCAATTCAACTTCAAGCATGGATGTTAGAAACATGGAACACAGCAGAAGACCAGTTGAGAGTGGAGACTACACTACAGTGTGCAAGCTAGAACTCGCAAAATGATTTATGATTTCTTCTCTGGGGGAAGAATATATTTTGGTAATGTATCTTTGGCTGCAGGTAAATGCCTAATTTTTTAGTCCAGGTTTTGCTAGAACAGTGGAGAAAGAATAGGCAAATTTTTGTATATTTTTATAGTTTGTGTTCTACAAGATAGTGGAGATGTGAATTTGTTCAATCTCGCCGTTCATTCTTTACTGATGGGTTCGGAACCGATGCAGCCAATTGCAAAGCTTGAGGTCTTCAAATAGCTCGAGGCCAAGTCCCTGTCCAATGATGCACCTGTGAATTACCACAGATCTAGTTTGCCGCTGCAACTGATCGGAGGTTCTGAATTAGCTTGGGCCAGATAAGAAAAATTTTTCATTAAATTCTTATAAAAGTTTTTTGATACTTAGTGTAGTTAGTTAGTTAGGATTGTTTATAAAGCTCTTATAGCTTTCAGTGTGTTTTTCCCTTCCCATTTACTTTTTTTTCATATATTTGTAGTTGTCTTCTTTTAGGCCTAGTTACTTGTAGTTATTTGAGGTGTGGTCTGTCTAGCCTTCGATTTTATTTAAGGCTCAGTACAGTAAACTTTAGTCCATATAGATAAGCTTATTTGCTTCCCTTTTTTCCAGCTTGCTGTGATATTTAATGACCTTTGTCACATTTGTTTAGATAGTTGTAGTAATTAGATTATGTGTGATCTGTCTAGTCTTCTGTATTTTTTTAGATAAGGCTTAGTTGGTTACTACTGTTTAAATTTACAGTGAACACTCTTATTTAGATAAGGTTGTTGTTTCTCAGCAGTTCTCTTTTTTGACAGTCTGCTTGTGTGATATCATTATTGTGTGTGTGTGTGGTTTAGCCTGCTTTTTTAAGGCTTACCTGCTATTTTTCCATTCTGTGAAAATTTTCTGTTGTAGTTTTTGGTGTGGTAGCAGTAAATAATTTCTAACTTTACTATGGCTGACCAAGATAAGCACCCCAAGTCTGGGTTCAAAAAGTGCCCTAAGTGTGGTCAGAAAATGTCAGTTACAGCCAGCCACATTAACTGTGTTTATTGTCTAGGGGCTGTGTATTTGCAAGACAATTGTGCCATTTGTCATTCCTTCTCCTCTAGGGTCCTGCAGGAAAGAAAGAGGAAACTGATCGATAGAGGCTTGCTGAAGCCTTAATTTCAGGAAGCTTTGAGTGACCAGGATGGCTCCAGTAGGTCTTCAAAGTCTTCCAAGACATCGGACTCAAAAAATCAAAGAAGTCATCGACTTCGGCTCCACTGCCCTTGGAGTCGACAGTCTTTTCCTTTCAGAGCCAGTCCCCGGTCTTGGAAACAGTCTCCAAAACACCAAAGAGTCCTATTCTTCAGTTGGTACTACCTTTGGTACGGTCGTCTCAATCATCTATCAGTCTATCAGATCTGGACGTGGATCATGTGGTACAAAAGCTGTTGTTGGCACCGGCATTAGCCAAAATGTTATCGGCTTCGACCCAAATAGCTTTGGAGATGAAGACCATTGCACCGACTATTACTATTCCTCCTCCAAGCCATACTGGTCCTTTGGAGCCAGAGGAGGCAGACCTGATGTTACTGGAACTCTCTGAGCCAATGCCTGCTCCAGTGTCTTCAGCTCTATGTACTCTGACATCCTTGGTGCCTATCGAAGACTCTAGGAGCCGACACTCTCTGGTCGGGTCCGGGGAGGACAGTCAGACCGACTTGTTGGTTCCAACCTTGCCTCTCGGGGCCTCGGCTCAGATGAGCTCGGCTCCTACCTCGGGCTCAGAGCCCACTGTTCCAGTACCAGGGGTGTCGACGGTTTCCTCGGATCTGTCAGCTCCTTCACATCGGAGCAGGGGTGCTTTGGATGCCATCAGGAGAGTCATGTCTCCTAGTACATCCTCTACCTCAGATCTGCCCTTCTCCTCCCCAAAAGTGCCCATGTCTGCTTCTGCATCACACGTCCGCACTAAGTGTAGAGACCCAGAGCCTCAGGAAGCCCCAATGGGTGCCGCTGTTCTTCCGAGACCTCACCAGATGGTCCCACTGATGAGGTTCCCAGGAAGAGATTGTGCAAGAGAAAGCATCTTGACTCCCCACAGGAGTCTCTCACATTGGATACTGACTTAGATCAGTCAGAAGGGTCCCCATGGTCCCCCTCTTAGGATATCTCATTCGCTGAGATACTTAAGATCCTTAGGCAAAGGGGTGACTGGCACTCCAAAAGCCATACTGTGGATGAGTCAATTCTCCTGAAGGCTTTCGAGTCTCAGCCCTCCACCTCTTGGGTGACTCCACCCTTCAATGAGCTAATGCAGCTGGTCTCATGAAGGAGGTGGGAGTCTCTGGATACTATGGAGCCTGTCCCTAGGAGGCCTAATAAATTTATTTCTGCCCCACTTGACAAAACATATTTAACTAAAGGTGTTCCAGTTGATGCCATGGTGGGGGCTGCGGCCACCAAGAAGGAAATGTCTGAGACTTCCTCATCTATCCATCCTCCTAACAGAGGCTCCAGGATTATGGATAGGTATGGGAAGTGCATGTTCAGTTCAGCGACCTTTGGTCTCCGTTTGCTGAACTACTTAACCCATTTTACTAGGTTACAAAAAGATCTCCTTAAGGAGTTGGGAGATACTCTTCAGGGTACAGTAGCTGCAGGAGCCTCCGACAAAGTTGCTGCCCAGTTTGCTACCCTAAATTCTATTGTCATCTCATCCATGCATCTCATATCCTATGTAGCTGATGGAACGAGTAGGGCAGCGGGTACAGCAATTGCTCTTAGGAGACATTCTTGGATGCGCTTGTGTTCCTTCGCAGACCCCTTCAAGTCATCCTTCGTGAACACTCCCTTTGATGGCTTGTCCCTTTTTGGGCCTAAAGTGAAGGAAACTGTAACCAGATGTGAACAGAATGGAAAGACTCTGTCTGCCATCAGGGTCCATTTTTTCACCCCTACTCGACCCTATCACAAAGGTCAATGGGGAGGAAAAATGTGGTTCCGCAAAGCACAAGGAGCCTTTCTGGACACATGTGGTGAACCCCCCTCCAGGGGCAGAGGAGGGGATAATAATAGAAGATGCCACCCTTGCAGCAGAGGGGGTCCGCAATACCAGGGTGACAGAGATCACTTCTCTTGGAAGCCCTACCAGCGCTCCTGAGAGGAGGCCCGACTGTCCTGCTCTGGAGGCAGTCGGGGGTCGCTTGTCTTTGCAGACAGATGCCTGGCTCAAAATAACAAAAGACAACTGGGTACAAAGTATCATTTCCAGAGGGTATTTCTTTCCATTCACCACACCTTCCCCAATCGTAAGAAAAATCCCTGACGTTCCACCCAGTTACAGGGAACAGGCAACTATAGAGGTCCAAACATTGCTAGCAAAAAGAGTCATCCAACCAGTCCCAGCAGAACAAACATGATCTGGAACTTACTCAAGATTTTTTTTGGTTCCAAAGAAGACAGGGGACTTGGGGCCCATATTAGACCTCAGCAGACTGAACCAATATGTAAAGAAAGAGAAGTTTCAGATGGTCACGCTTCAGTCTATACTTCCCTTTTCAGGGAAGACAGTTGGATGTGCTCAATAGATCTCAAGGATGCGTACTATCACATAAAAATGTCCAGACCATCCAGGGATCACCTGCACTTCTGGCTGGGAGCCAATCACTACCAGTTTTGAGCCCTGCCCTTTGGTCTCACTACAGCCCCCAGAGTGTTCACCAAATGCATGGCAGTGGTCACAGCTCACCTGAGGTGTCTAGGATTCCAGGTGTTTCCGTACCTAGATGATTGGCTCCTTACCACCACCACAGGCATCAACTCATTCAGGCCAGGGAGTCCACTCTGTCACTCTGTAATCATGTGGGCATTACAGTCAACTCAGAAAAACTGCCTTGTCGCCATCGCAGCATATCATTTTTATCTGGGCAAAGATGGACACCACCACCACCACTCTAAGACTTCCAATGGAAAGAGTCCTTTTCATTCATCAACATGTCAGCATCCTGTTATCAAAAGACAAAGCACCAGCATCAGAAGTTCTGAAAGTATTAGGCATGATGGCAGCAGCAATTCTAGCCATACCACTAGCTTGGATGCACATGCGGGTTCTTCAATGGCTGTTGTTCACTCAATGACCAATTACCAAGAGATGCCCATGATTAACAGACTATAATGAGCACAAATTCTTGCAAGAAGGACCTTCAGTGGTGGTTGACCTCACTTCATGTCACGATAGGATGCCCATTTGTGCTACCCCCTACAGCAGTCACTGTGACCACAGACACTTCCCTGATAGGGAAAGACTGCCCAAGGCACGTGGACTGACCAAGAGACACATCTGCATATCAATGTCCTAGAGATGAGAGCAGTACTTTTGGCATTGCAGTACTTTCAGGACTCTCTTCCTCTGGGTACGATTGCAATTCAGACAGACAACATGTTGGTGGTCTGGTATTTGAACAAACAAGGAGGAACCAGGTCTTACCCCCTTTGTCAAGAGGCTGTCAGAGTTTGGCAGTGGGTTGTTTCCACCCAGTGCTTTCTGTTGGCAATGCACATCCCAGGGAGATCAAACATGATAGCAGACAAACTGAGCAGGGCAATCTTGTTGCTCCACGAGTGGTCCCTCAAGAAAGAAGTTGCGGGCAGGATATTCCACAGGTGGGGCCAGCCTTGCTGCGACCTTTTTGCCAGTCAGATGAACACGAAATGCAGAAGCTACTTTGCCCTGATTCCCCCTCCAGGAGAAGCCCCAAGGGATGCACTTGTACACGATTGGCCTCCGGGTCTCCTCTATGCATTTCCACCAATCCCATTGATACCCAAAGTTCCACAGAAAGCAAAATCCCTGGGAAGGACCATCATTCTTATAACCCCTCACTGGCCTCGTCAGATTTGGTTCCCCTTCCTTTGACTTCATCTTGTGGAGGATCCTTGGATCCTGGAACCAGTTCCAGACCTTCTGACACATCCATTGGGGGATCTTCATCCTTCCTTGCAGTCCCTGAAGCTGGCAGCTTGGCTGCTCCAGTTCCCATCATAGCCAGGTTCCATAACCTTTTCAATGAGACAAACAGATCCTTTTGTCCTCTCATAAATCTTCTACCAGAAAGTTGTATCTGAGCAAATGGAAGAAATTTTCTATATGGGCCTCTAAAAATAATATTGATCCTTACCAAGCTCCTGTGGCTTCCATATTAGAATTCTTGACTATGATTTTCAGTAAAGGAGCTGCAGCAGCAACAGTTCGGGTTCAACTGGCTGCTATCTCTAATTTTCATCTTGGATTTGAAGATTTGAATATCATGTCTCACAAGTTATCAAAAGCATTTCTCAAAGGGACTTTTCATATTAGGCCACCTGTGAAATCTCCCCTATTCTCCATGGAATCTAAATTTTATGCTCGCACGTATAATTCTTCTGCCATTTGAACCAGCTTCATCTTGCAATCTCAAATTTTTGTCTTGGAAGACCATCTTTCTGGTAGCTATCAATTCTGCCTGCAGAGTGTCAGAGCTTCAGGCTTTATCCATCAAGCCTCCCTATTTGATATTTCATGCTGACAGAGTTTCACTTAGAACAAATCCCTCATTCTTGCCCAAAGTTTGCACTGAAACCAATCTCAACCAAGTTACTGATTTGCCAGTTTTCTTCCCCAATCATTCTAACAATTTAGAGTATATGCTGCACAAACTTGATGTTCACAGACAGGTCATATTTTATTTGGCTAGAACAAAAGATTTCAGGAAATCAGACCAGCTTTTTGTTTCATTCTCAGACTCCAGAAAAGGGAGACCAGTGGCTAAAACAACACTGTCTAAGTAGTTATCTGATTGTATCATCTCTGCCTATTCAGCTGCCAATATGCCTTTACAACACAAGATTAAAGCTCAACCAGAGCAGTTTCTACATCATCTTCTTTTTCTGCCAGACTTCCCATTGATAACATTTGTGCAGCAGCCACTTGGTCAAAACCTCATACCTTTATCACTCATTACAAAGTTGACAAGGCCTCCAGGGACAGGGCCTCCTTTGGATCCACAGTCCTGAGAAATATACTCCCATGAGCCACTCAAGATTGATAATGCTTGGGACGCTACTCATCAGTAAAGAATGAACGGCGAGATTGAACAACTTCACATAAAGAAGTTATGTACTTACCATAACATTCCATGTGAGTTGCTCATCTCACCTTCATTCTTACGTCCCTCTCTCCTTCCCCCTCCTGGGCTGATAGATGACCGAGATGCTGGATCCATCCTGGTTACTCAAACCTTGTCTTCCTTTTCTCTAGGAATGTAACAATGACATATGGTTTTAGTATACGCAGCAAACAAGATCTGAGGTAATTCACAGGTGCATCATGGAATATGGGCTTGGCCTCAAGCTATTTGAAGACCTCGAGCTTCGCAACTGAACGTATCGGAGCCAAAGGATTGGCTCCGAACCCATCAGTAAAGAATGAAGGAGTGATGAACAACTCACATGGAACATTATGGTAAGTACATTACTTCTTTTTCAATGCATTTGGTGGGGGGTAGGCAAAGTCTGTCAGTCTATTTTTTTTTGTTTGTTTTTTTTGTTTTTTTGTTTAGAGGGGTAGGGGCATTCTAGCATTCTTTCTATCTCCAGTGTTTGTACTGTCTGTAGGAAGGCAGATCAGTTTATTAATAACTTCAACTAGGAGCTCACATAATAAATAAATATTAAGTTATTTTTCTGTGTAATATGAGTCAGTATTATTTACCATGAAGATCAGTTGTCTTTTGTGTATTATAGTTTATTAGTGTTGTAGATAATAGGGACATTCTCTGCTGTGTATTTAGAGGTGGTGGGGATTCTGGCAGCTTAAGTGTTTTATGTTTACAGGGCTGCACCTCAAGCTTTCCTTCCTTACTGTCTGTATGAGGGTAGAACAACTTATTAATAACTTCAACTAGCTCTTCAAAGAATGGCAAAAATGAGTTGCTTTATACTTCAATTAATTTTTATGTATTAATATGATTCAGTATTTACTGTTAATATCTGGTAAAATTGTTTTAACACACTGATTGTGTGACTGACCCTTATAATGTGGAACTTCAAGGAGCACGGACATTTTACGACACAAAGTGGTGAATTTTCCTTATATTGAAGTGCACTTGAGAGGTATTTTTTAAAAAAAATCACATGAATTGCTTAGTGGAAAAAATGCATAGGTTATGAGAGCTCAGTCTTAAGCAGAATGGATGCTTTGCCTTCTGATTGTTAAGTGCATGATTTGCCATTGATTGCATATTTAGTTATTGTAGTGTTTTTCTGATTTTATGCTTTTGACTTCAGTTGCACACTTTTATTTATGTACAGTGTTTACTCTTGGTTCATATATACTTCAACTTACTGATTTTGCTTGACAGACCACTTCAGCTTAGGACTGTGGAAATGGTGCGTTTTTGCACAGTAAAAAAATAGGTGTTCCCCATTTTGCCTGTTTGTCACACATTGACAGGGTCTGTGTTCCACACTGACCTCTTAAGAGGTTGAGACCTATGGGTGATTTATTGACTGCCTGTGAACATCACAGACATATGAGCCAGACCAGGGCTAATTTCTGATTAGTACTAGAAACTCCACTACCACCATGAATTACTAAGAACCTCTGAAATGGAGAAATCCAGCCATGAAGGTATATTCAGATCATTTTCTTAAAGTGTAAAATAACACATACTAAGCATTTTCATCCACTATATCGTAAAGTACAGACTTCAGAGTATACAATGTTCTCCGCATTGACATTTTAAATACAAAAAACAGCTAATCACAAATACCTTATTCTCACATGCTATGAATAATTAATTAATTAATTAATTAATTAATTAATTAATTAATTAATTAATTCATTAGTTGAACCATGCTCAATGCTTTCATTCAGTTTAAAAATTCAAAATCACAATTTAATATAAAATCGCTATTCACAACACTAAATAGACTTAAAGAGTCATTGAAATATATATTAAAATCTCTACTGTGTGCAACTTAAATGACATTTAAAACCATAATGCAACAAATGCATTTATAACCCACCTATTCAATAAAATGGTGAGTCCTGAATGGCAGATAAGAATGTCAAAGGTTGACTATTGAATATTTCTGAAAAACAGGATGCAAAAGTTGCTTCTACTGTAAACTGTCTTATGGCAATATAAGAAGAGGAGTGGGTCAAGCCTGTCCTGGAGGACTCCACTGTTGACCGGCCTCACCAATTCTAATCTCCTGGGGCCTATCAGCATGTTAAAAAGGGGGTTTATACCTAGTTCCATAAGTTTGTTGACAATGGCCGAGTGAGTTATTCCATCAAATACTTTAGCAAGATCTAGCTAGGGCAGTATGCATTGTTTTTCCCTTATACATTGCCTTAGTGACTGTTCAAGGAAGTCAGCCAGATTCAGTAAACATAACCTTCCTTTGACAAAGCCAAGCTAGGATTGATCCAGTGTCTGGAGGTCTCATGACCCTGTTGATATAATGCTTGATGATTCTTTTCATGGTTTTGCAAATATGACTGCTAAGACTGATGAGTCTGTAGTTTCCAGGATCTGTTGAAGGTCCTCTCTTATGAAAAAGGATGCCCATTGCAGTCCTCCATTCATGTGGTACAAAGTCTGTTGTAAGGTCATGGTTAAATAATGACTCCAGGGCTCCTGACAATTCATTTTAAACTATTCAGGAGGCATCCATTGAGGCCATGTTCTTGGCTTCAGAGAGTGCAGCCAGTACATCCTTCCTAGTTATAGCTGGAGGGGTTAAGTTTGAGGGTATTTTTGAGGCGATAATTGGGGTGAGAGGCTGGTAAATTTGGAACTGAATTTGTCCACTTATAGGGCTGTTAAATTGCCAGACTCAGTGATTGTGGCACTAGTAACCACCATTTCAGCCCATTGCTGTGTGCTGCCCTTGAGGTTTCTAACATAGCTGTAGAAGGCCATATGGTCATGGTTGTCATTCTCCTGGGAGGCAGTCTTAGCCTCACAGCTGGCTTTGCTTGATGTAAGTAGCACTCTTAGTTGCCTTTTTACTTTAATGAGCATGTTTCTGTGTTTATAGGAATTAAACATTCTAATTTTTGCTATATTTTTTTTTCCTTTTTTTATATCCTATTTAACTTAGGATGCCAAGAGGGCAGTTTGTTTCTAAGGCTAGTCCTGGGCTTACATCTGGTAGGTCCAGCAGCATCTATACATCCATTGATAAGGTGGTACAGAGTCTCTGGGAGCAATTCAGCAAAGGCTGCTGTGTTGTCTGGGTTTGTAAAGGCATGGAATTTTGAAATTCCATCACTTAACAAAAGATAATTCACCTTGGAATAGTTCCTAGCTCTTACTGGTTTTAATGAGATTATGGAGTTGATTTCAATTTTGAAGGAGACAGCTTTATGGTCGTACCTTTCAGGAAGGATTAGACATTGGGGAGTGCAGCTTTCTCCCTTATTAGTAAGCAAAAGGTCCAGTATGTTGGATCCTCTAGTGAGTGTATTTAATATTTGGTCAAGGGTGTTTGTATTTACAAAGTCCAGGAATTTATGTGGCTGTAGATTTGAGTCCATGTTGGATTCCCAGTCTAAAGAGGGGTAATTAAAGTTTCATGTGAGTAGGGTGTTGGGTTGTATATTTTCTAAAGTAGGTCCATGTTTGCACTGTGAGCTTCTTGGAACATGGATGGTGACCAATAGCTGGCTATAATATGGAACAAGATTTTGTCTATGGTGAGTTGCATGTGGAGGAACTCCAGCACATCATCCTGTTTGACCTCCCAAGGACACCTCCTCCTTTAGCCCTCTTCTGTGAAGCTGCTGGTCTAAAAGTGTGGAAGGCACTGAAACCTTGCAATGCCGGATTACTCTCGGCAACTTTAAACCATGTCTGTGTAACTGCATAGATGTCTGTATTCTTGAGTGTGAGGAGAGCATGGAGAAAACGTAGTTTCTTGTTTAGGATCCTGGCATTGAGCAGTAACACCCTAAAGTTCAGTTGAGTTGATTTTGCTATGTCATTAGATTTGGCAGTTTGGCATTGCCTAAAGTGGCACTATGGTGGTGGGTGAAGTTTTATCCAGTATTAGAAAGCCTAGAGGGGAGAGGTGCAGACCATCCTTACTAAAGGAATGTGGTCTTTTAACCATGTCCTCCCAAGCTGACAAATATTGGATCCCATTAGAATGACACCAGAAAGACAGCCAGTAGTTGAAAGCTATAATTTTTTGTTCATATTGTGGCATCATCTTCAGTGATGGTAATATGCTGCTCAAGGCTAGGCTCATGCCAGCCTGAGACACATAGTCTGAAAGCTCCATAATATAGTCCAGGTAGTCCTATCTGAAGGCCATCTGGCCATCCAGCATGTAACATAGGTGTTTGTGTAATTTTATGAAATTGTTTACAATGCCCGAGTGGGTTATTGTATCAAGTGCCTTAGCCAAGTCGAGGTAGCCAGTATGCACCATTTTGCCATTGTTCATTGCTTTGGTGACTTTTGTGAAGAAGTCTACCAGACTGAGTAGACATGATCTTCCCTTGACAAAAACAACTTTGGCTAGATCCAATGTCTGGAGGTTTCCAATGTCATTATTGATAATTTCCAAGATAATTATTTTCCAGGTCAGATTAATAGGTGCGTAGTTTATGAGATCCATAGATGGCCCACCCATATGCAGAGGGATGACTGTTGCAGCACTCCATTCATGTGCCAGTGTCCTGATAGGTCATGTTTTATGCTGTTTAGGAGGCATCTATGGATATTATCAGGGTCCATGTTTTCACTGTTCTTGGCCTTAGAGAGTGTGTTTAGGACTTGTTCCCTAGAGAGGGTGAGCTACATTCATTGGTATTTCTTAATGGTTGACTGAGGGGGGACAGGAGGCTAAAACTACAGCTGAACTTGTTGGCCAGTAGATTTTCTATATCATCCGACTCCATTCATGATTAGCTCTGCACATTGTTGTGCAGAGCCTTTGAGGTTACAGACATTGCTAAAGAAAGCCTAGCAGTTATCCTTGCCTTGGGAGACCATTTTTATCTCAAAATTGGCTTTGATAGACAAGATTTGCTTTGATAACACACACAGAAATATATATATATATATATATATATATATATATATATATATATATATATGTGTGTGTGTGTGTGTGTGTGTGTGTGTGTGTGCGTGTATTGTTTTATCAGTATATACAGGAAAAGCCACTGGATCAGCTACTGTTTATAGGTCGGTAGCTACAGAGATTGGTTTTAGTTTCATTGGAAGTTTTCTTAAAGCAGAGGTGGAGATCAGGAGGAATGAGAATGAATGTGACTGCTTAGTAGAGGATAGGCAGAGTTAGAGTGGTGAATTGTGGCTATTTGCAAGAGATAGTACTGTATAAAGGAGTTGAGCTGATATATCACTGAGTCAGTATTGTTAGAAGTAGAAGGATAAGGTGTGATGACTTGGCCTGGGAGCTAGGGAGAGCACACAACTGGTTTGGGTGGGGTAATCTAAGGTTCACACGAATTGACAGTGAACAAGTATGTTAGCAGTCGATGGAGTGCAAGGATTACTCCCTTGTTGGATGTCATCACCACTGTCCAGCACAGAACAGTCAATATCTGACAATGTTAAGTTAATACAAAGTACGGCTCTTCATGGTAAACATGCTTACACTGCACAATAACAAATAATCCTAGGCTGCTGTGCAGTGGTACAGCTTTTTTATTGTGGTAATGCAGGGTCTTGGTCAGGTGCACTGGATGTACAGAGCCGAGATATAAGGATTACGTGCCAATGGCTACACTGTATCTGTAATCTCCTGACATTAAAAGTAAGTCTACTACTACTACTACTGTACATATAATATACATGGTGCTAACATGAACAGAGACTGCATGCAGAAGGGATGCAAGACCAGAGCCTTGTAATCCACACCATGGGGACTAACCTCATGGCATATTTGAAGAAACAGTTAGTAAAATTGGCCAGAATTATTTATTTAAATCTGTTTATATATATATATATATCTATATATATATATATATATATATATATATATATATATATATATATATATATATACATATATAGATATATATTTCTATATAAAGAAATGTTCACACTAATGAATCACAGCTTGGGACATTATTACAGTTGTTGTTTTAAGCAGAATAGGTACAGCAAATTTCTTTACAAATACCTTTATTTAGATGCTTCTAATACTTTTAAATTTATTTTTGTTGTTAAGGTTGGCAGTCTTACTGGCTATTATGTATGCAGTACTGTTTTATCATACAGCAGTCATCCCACTTTGACTATAATGATCAGTTTTGTCTGTTGTGCATTAGTACATAAAGTGGGCACTGTTACCGTTTCACAATGCCATTGAAAAGCCAACATCACTCAGCACTACTGTAATGGTGGTTGGGATTTTTCAGTTTTCTAAGATGAAAAAGTTAATTCATGTCTAGCATGTCCTATAAATTGTTCTTCTAGAAGGCAAACCACCTTCTTCCGAGGATTATGGCTCCTCTGGTCTGACATGTTGCCCACTTGTGCTGTCTGTCAGGGCCTTCAGATCTTAAACTTATTTGTTAGCATAGTGGCCCACTGCCTGTTGCCCACCAGACAGGCAACTGACACTTTCTTCCCCCATATGCTGTGGCACAAGACAACCAAGAAGTGCCAGCATTTAAGCAGCCATCAGAAGTTATTTTTTTCCCATATGGTCCAAAACCCATAGTGCATGGCCAGTAACAAACCTAGGGCTCGGCATACACTGAGAATCGGTGAAGGTGGGTTACTTATTAACTCTGTTTACATAACTTATCAGGACAGCTCTGTTCCTCTTGAAGCCGGTGATCCCATAGGCTTTTCATAGTCCACTGCAGATCCAGTCACGGCATTCTGGTACCCTGGTCATTCACTTCCATCACCCCATAAGGAGAGGCAAGCTTGCAATGCCATGCCACTTCTCTCCTCACCCAGTGCCCAGGTAGCTAATCAAACTCTGGTAGCTTGGCTCACAGTCAGGGCTTTATGCCTGTGAGGCAATGGCTCTGACTGCCTGGAGATTCTTAAACCATTTCTTTTTTTTTTTCCATAGCAGAGGAGTCTAAGTCACTAGAATGGAGTGGAAAACCAAGTCGACTGCTTTCCCTTTTTAGACTGTATTCAAGAATGGCACCTGTGATTCTAATTTTCCTCATTCCAAGCTGCTGTTTGCAATAACTACTGCTTTTAGTCACCCAGATGCTCCTGTCTTTCCATGTCCAAGAATAACACCTGACAGCTTTCTGCTGTGTATACTTTCTGTCACATTGTTTGTTTTTTGTGTCTTTTTTTAACTGTTTATTGGGAGCTGTTGCTAATTAGCAGATGTTTACAGGGAATGCTCAAGTACAAAAAACAATCACATATATAGCCCCCAAGGCCTCCACTAAAAAAAGGCCACAATATTGTGAGACAGCCAGGTCATGAAAACTGAATGAACCATGGAATCTGAATCAAAAGAGTTCTAATTCTGATAAGTGGTAAAGGACAATGTTGACTTTCTGGCTTTAAATTGTGAAGTACTGTTTTGAAGCACACATGGGCAGAGGACATTCTCCAATATGGCCATAATCACAAGAGTTTCAAAAAAGTTGTGAACCCCATTGTTTGTAGGCAAAACCACCACCCCAACTCCCAACAACAATTCTGATACTGATAGCATAGCTTCAGAATTCAACCATCACTTCACAGAATCTATCCTCGCACTGTCTATCCAACTATCCAACAAGAACACTGAAACCACCCCAACTGTAGAACAAACTAACATACCCACCTTCACACTCTCACCTGTACCAGCCTCTTCAGTTAAAAAGCTACTCTCTAAACTAAAACCCACCACACTCGCAGCAGATGGTTTACCCACACATTTTCTAAAATTAGCTGCAGAATCACTAGCCTACCCTGTCTCAATTCTTATAAACCGCTCTATACAAGAAACCTATGTACCCCATCTATGGAAAGTGTCACATATAATTACCCTTCACAAAGGCGGAAACTCTTATGAACTATCAAAATGCCGGCCAATTGCTATCTTGTCTCCCCTTTACAAGCCTCTGGAGAAATGTATTCACACCCAGTTAATGCACTTCTTATCCTCAGAAAACCTCCTCTCCCCCACACAGCATGGTTTCCGCCCAAACCATAGCACAACCACTGCTCTACTCTCCTTCACCAATCAGATTAACCATCTAAGAAACAACAACAAATTAGTCTCAGCCTTATTCCTAGATCAATCAAAAGTGTTTGATATGGTCTCCCATAACCTACTCTTAGACACTCTGTCAACCTCATCCTTCTCCCCCTCTACTACTTCATGGTTTAGAAGTTATCTCTCTGACAGAAAACAATCAGTTAAATGGCAAAGTGCACTATCTCCTCTATTACCAACTACTATAGGCGTCCCACAAGGATCAATACTGGGTCCTCTACTATTCACCATTTTCACTAACAAACTACATACTTCCACCCTGCTTGCATCACTTATACAGTACGCAGACGACTCCACCCTAATCTGCTCAGCCCAATCCATAACCACTCTTCAAAAGCTCACCCAAGAATCCTTCTGCTCTGTGGAACAGTGGATTACCGATATTCAACTTATTCTAAACCCCAGCAAGACCAAATTACTCCTTTTTACCCCAAATAAATCCAAATCCACACCTCCTACCTTCACTACCACCTCCAAAAACAGGACCACAATCTCCCCCTCCCCTCACACTAAGTTGCTCGGGGTTGAAATAGATAACAATCTAAACTTTAATGTCCATATCTCACAAACCATCACAAAGGTACATAACAAACTAGGAACCCTATACAAACACAAACAGTTCCTATCAGACCAAGCTAGACTCTCCTTAGCCCAAACCCTCTTCTTGCCTATCTTAATGTATGCATCACCAATCCTAATTCATATCAGGAAAACAGACCTAAACAAACTATAGTCATGTTACAATTCAATTGCAAAATTCGCTAACAACTCCACTTTTAGAAGTAATCACTATCTTGCCCTGAAGCAGCTACAGTGGTTAGAACTCCCTCAGCTAGCTAGCTATCACCAATTAGTCCTCACCTTCAACATAATAAGGAACCCTCTGAAAACCCCAGCCCTAAACCAACTTCTAAACCAATATTCTGCAAATTGCCCTCTATGCTCATCCAACAAAACCCTGCTCTGCATAACCAAAGCCAATAACACTGCAGGGAAAAGTAGGAAATGGAATAACCTCCCCCAAAGTATCTCCTCTGCACCATCCATCTCACTTTTCAAGAAATCACTAAAGTCACACCTCTTGCAATCATGGCTCTGTCCCTGTATCGCATAATTTTTTTCTGCTCTCCTCCTAACTTGCCACACCTCATCTCCTCTGCTTACCTCAGCTATTCTGTACTCCCTGTCAAGAACTACTGTCCTACAAAATATTTCTCACGCTATGACATATCTCCCGAATAGCATTATTTTCCAAATTCCATTCCTTCATTTTTATGCTTTGTACTACCAATAGGGAATTCAAAGTTTTGCTATCTATATACCGAGTTTGCTCAAGTCAAACTAAGGTATGTAAAATCTCCTAGACTGTATATATGCCACTGTATAGAAACTTTCTGTCATTCGTGGATTGCGTTTTCATATAAAGACATGGAGCTCTGATTGTATATATGTCTCTGTACAGAATTTTTTTTGTCATTTGTTGTATTTGTACCATTATGTAATGGAGCTTTTCTCCCCGGGCCTCCACTGTAAATGGACCTTGTTCCAGTCGGACTTTCCTGGTAAACAAATGTAAAATAAAAAATAAAATAAATGTGAAACCCAACAGAGGTAAAGTAAACTGGTGTCATACTCTGTACTTGGCCCTTGCCAGCAAGTAACTGGTTATAGAAGTGGTGTTTTATAATCCACTGGGTAACTATAATCATACAGATACCGATGATAGTGCCTGAACTTGGAATACATTGTCCAATGTAGTGTAGTCTCAAATAAGTTCAAGAAAACTCCTGAATTTGGGGATGTACAAAAACTATGGTGGGGTACCATAGCCATTATACGTGTTGCAGTCATGAGTGTGTCTGTGCTTCTGTAGCTATTTGATGGCATGACATTGGTGCCTTTGTGGTGTATTAGTGCCTAAGAGTTACATTTGTGAGCACTAACCCAGTTTATTCTGTCAGAGATATAGTGAAACAAAACATTACATCACAGTATGGTTGTCACTACAGAAGTGGTGGGAAAGAACATATGTGTCTAATTTCTGGCCTGTAATTTTATCCACATGCCTAAAAAGTAAAAAAAAGCAGCATCTATACAAAGTGTAATTAGAAAATGTGAGGAAATGTAAGGAAATATTAAGGTGGGCTTCCATTATTTTTTAATGATTATATCAAGATGTGGCAGAGGAAATGTGGTAGGAAGAGGCAGCTAATTCTGTGAAAGAAAATTCTTCAAGAAAATGATAGATATAAGAATCCTGTAGGATAGCAGAAGGCCAGGCACCATTGAAGTTAACTGCATCAGGTTGTTGGGGAAAAGGCAGAGGCCAAATGGGCTGTTCAGGAGGACAGATGTTTGCATGAAGGTAGCAGACACTGTATAATTTGTATGCTGTGTAGAGTGTATTCAAACATTACCATACTCTTAGCTTTTGCAAGTGGACAAAAAGTAATAGGAGTAAGCTGTAGAAGAAGAATTCATATTTAACATGTTTTTATGTTTGTTTTCACAAAAAAGCAAGGGAGCATGGTAATATCATAAAAGGAAGGAATTCCATGAAAATATATAGTGATCAGAGGAGATGCTGAAAATGACCTGTGAATAATAGACACTAGGGTCATATTTATCCCCAACAGTACTTGGTCAGTTGTAAGCAGCAATTGTAGATTATGTTGCAAGGTTGTTCCACACAATTTCAGGGTCCTACAGAGGTAGTACTACTGAAAGGTAGTCCCAGTGGTACTTTGTACCCTGTCAGTTATGCATTCCAGGTTAACAGACTACCAGAATGCATCGTCTTGACTTCTAACATGTTCCTGATAACTCATGTACATCTGTGTATTCATCTTCTGGAAGATGTGCTTTTCACTAAGTGTGCATACCTGGGGGATTACATTGTGTTCCAAACAGTGTCTTGAAGCTGGAATGATGCTGCTATGTGGTCAGATGCATTGAGAGGAGTATTTTGATGACTGTACTTGTGTATTTGACAGTTCTGTAGAAATGCCACAATGTGTTGTGAACAAGAGTTAATGGCACTCATAATGCCTGCCATTCATTTAGTGATGTGCTTTTTTAAAGTGACTACATAAGCAGTCAGTATGGTACACATGTAAGGAAACCAGTAATTGATAGTCAGATGATAAGATGTGATAATAATATCAACTGTGATTTCTATTTATTCTAGTATGTTGCCTTGTAAGATTTCCTCATGTAATAAAATGTTTACTAATAAACAGAGATACCGCCTCACATTTCCCTGGGATGAATGTGCCAAAGTTTTCTTCGCCAGTAGAATAGATGTTGCACAAATATACATGTATATGTTTTTTGAGCTACTTACTGGTGTCCTGTCCATGCTTAGATGCAACTGATGTGTGACACAAGCACCATGTGAATATTACTGTGTATCTTCAGTGTAAAAACTGGTTTCTTCTATGATATATTGTACCGCATTTGAAGCTACTGTTAAGATGCCTGTAAATGCGCTAAGCCATTGTCAGTGACCTCAGGTTCCCATACATATACATCACATCTCCTTCATCTTCTTTTGCCAAACAGTCAATTGAAGATAGTCACTGTGGAGTCATGATGTCTGCATAATCAGTTCATCTCCTCAGCATGAAACCTATTAACTCAACTTGTCCCTTCCTGTACCGTAAGCCAGGGTCATTGTTTTTCAGACGTCGCAATTTATGCACTTATAGCTGCAAAGATACATGAAATGTATCTTATCTACATAACTGATCTGTCTTTGACTTTGGAGAAACTCTTTTAATCTTTGACTTTATGCAGTGTTGCTGCCATGGGCTATTTTCTAAACTTACTATGTTGCCTGTACTTTGATGTTATAGCTCAGCAAACCAAAACTTTACCTGTTGTTCTCGAATGTTAAGTGATCTACCTTTTTGTTGTGAACCCATTGTCCATCTTTGTGTACATATGAGCTGATGCTTGTGTGTAGTCCTGCAAAGTTTTGTCATCACCCTTGTTTTGTTGATGTTCCTGCGTAAAATGTTCTTTCAAGCTTAACCCCTGCTGTAACTATTAAATTCATATGATAATAGAAATGCAGAATGGTCAGTTACACAATGCACAACTTTCTGCTCATGTTTTGTCAATTAACTGGGACTTTGATAAACCTTCACTGCTACTATTTCTGTCCAATAATACAGATGACATCTGCCTTGCTGCTTGCACTAAAATGAGCTAGTCAATGCACACTAGTTTTCATACAAAGTTGCATTTGCTGTGCAGTGCCACCTCCTCATCTCCTGAGCATTTGTCTCTTTTTTGTTTCCACACAAATGTGTGTAGAGGGGAATACATGGGCATTTTTATTACATTAAGCATTTTCTTAATTCTTATAAGAATACACTGCTTATCTGAAGCTCTTTGTAATAAATGGGCTTGAAAGGCATTTTTCATGCATTTGCTGAAGCTGATGCATCATGCAGGCAAATAACTAAGCTGAACTTGCAGAACATTCTTTTTCTTGATAGTGTGCACATCTTGCAGAAAGGGTAAACTCATGTTCCATCAGCAAATGAGGATGCAGATAGTAGATGGGCATCAGGCTATGTCAAGCTGGCATTTTATCGCTCCTACTTTTTATACTGACAAGCCAGTATGTTGAGTTGCAATGTTAATGAATGGTGTAGCGGAAAACATGACAAGAAAGATGAACTGACAGCTATATGGCATTGCAAGTTACGGTAACCCAGCATCAGTAAACTGGTGAATACTTAGGATCTTAGGTAGACAAATCACAGGGAGAACAGTAATTCAATGACAAGGTTACATTCACATGAATTGTGTGTGTGTTTTGTTTGAATGGTGTATCAGAGAATACTAATGCAGAGCTGGACTGACACCTGCTCTGGTGGCAGAGTTTATGGTTTCATGTGCAGCGGGCTTGCTGCAACAAATGCCGGCAATCCTGGCATGAGGTCATCAAGAGCTAGCTTCACCATACCTGTCACTGTATTATGTGTGGAGTATGGCGAAAAGCACTGGTTTTATGTGTGTGTGTGTGTGTGTGTGTGTGTGTGTGTGTGTGTGTGTGTGTGTGTGTGTGCGACAGCATGTGCGTGCATGCGTGTTCTGTTTGGGTGAAGTAATGGTTTACTGTGAATCAGTGCTGCACTTACACCAACTTCATGCAGTGGTAATAAAGATTGTAGTGTGAGAACAGTTTTCCATTATGAAGTGGCAGTGGAGTTTCCTGGTATAAAGGATACCAGATGCAGTGTTAGTGAGTATGTGTGTCTGTGAGTCTGTATTTGTCTGTTTTTGTGTCTGTGTTGTTGTGTCTGTAGGTCTGTGTGCACAAATATGTGCATGACGTAACTGCAAACAATGGAGCACAGCTAGACCGACAACTGCCCTGTTGACAGAGATTCTGATGTCATTGCAGTGGGCTTGCCACAACAAAGTTTAGATACCATGAAGAGATCACATCAGCAGCTGGGGTCACGGGTAGATGTTGACTCATTGTTTTGTGGAGAGGTGAATAAAGCAACATGATTTACTAGTAGATTGTGTGCATGGGTATATATATATATATATATATATATATATATATATATATATATATATATATATATATATATATATATATATATATATATATATATAAAAATGTGTGTGTGTATATATATATATATATATATAATATATATATAAAAATGTGTATATATATATATATATATATATATATATATATATATATTAACTATGTGTGTGTGTGTGTGCGTGTGTGTGTGTATGTGTGTGCATATGTGTGTCTGTGTGTGTCCGTGTGCATGTCTGTGTTTCTATCATGGTTGGTGTAATGCAGAACAATGGAGATGAGCTGAACTGACACCTACTCAATTGGGAGAGTGTATGGTTTCCAGTGCAATGGGCATCCTGCAACAAATACTGGCAATCCTGAGATAGGCTTGCTGGAATAACTGTTGGGTTCCCTGAGCTGACCAGCAACTGGGGTCCCCCACAGCTGTTGTGTCATTGTTTTGTGAAGAAGTGGGCAAAGCACCATAGTTCACCAGTACATTGTGTGTGTCTGTAACTGTCTGTGTGTGTCTGCATGTGTGCGTGTGGTTGAGTTTTGATAGTGTATCAAAGAACAATAATGCAGAGCTGGACTGACACCTGCCCTGGTGGGAGAGTGTATGGTTTCCAGTGCTGTGGGCTTCCTGCAACAAATACTGGCAATCCTGAGATAAAGTCATCATGAGCTGGTTTCACCATAGTTGTCACTGTATTATGTGTGGAGTATGGTGAAGAGCACTGGTTCTGTGCGTGTGCGTGCATATTCTGTGTGGGTGATATAATGGGTTGCTGTGAATCAAAGCTGCATTTACACCGTGATCATGGAGTGGTGATGGAGATTGTAGTGTGAGTGTGGTTTGCCTTATGAAGTAGCAGTGGTATTTCCTGGTGTAAAGGGCACCAGATGTTGTGTTAGTTTGTATGTGTGTCTGTGAGTCTGTATATGTCTGCGGCCTATTTCTGTATTTGTGTCTGAGTATGCATATGTTCATGATGTAACTGCGAATGATAGAACAGAGCTGGACTGATAACTGCCCTGTTGAGGGAGCTTCTGGTGTCAGTGCAGTGGGATGGCCACAACAAATGCCAGGTACCCTGATCAAGTAGCATCAGCACCTGTGGTCCCTGTAGATGTTGCATCATTGATTTGGAGAGGTGGATAAAGCAACATGGTTCACTCACTCATACATTGTGTGCAAGTGTTGTGTGTGTGTATGTGTTTTTATTGTGGATGGCATAACATGGGAACGATGGAGCTGAGCCGAATTGGCATCTACCCTGTTGGGGAAGCATCAGGTATCAGGCAGTGGGCTATTTGCAACAACTGTTGGGTGCTCTGAGCTGATATCAGTAGCAGCTGGAGCCCCCCCCCCCCATAGCTGTTACATCATTGTTTTGTAGAGATGTAGGCAAAACACCATAGTTCACCGGTACATTTTGTGTGTGTGTGTGTGTGTGTGTGTGTGTGTGTGTGTGTGTGTGTGTGTGTGTGTGTGTGTGTGTGTGTGTGTGTGTGTGTGTGTGTGTGTGTTGTGGAATACAGCTATAGAAACACCTACCTGATGTCCAGTCATTTGCAGTCTGATGTCAACAGCATGCCTTTACTGTTATAGCTGTGTGTGGCCAAAACCTGAGAAGATCTCCATAGGTTCATAGTAGGCACTGCTGTATTTTATTCTTTGTCTGAAGATAGGCAGTGACAGCTCATGCTGATGTCTGAGTTACAAGAAGTAAGCAAAGTGATATCAGATCTGAGTGGGGGATAATGAGCACTGTGGAATACATGTAGTCCTAAGGAAAAAAAGTTAATAAGAATTACAACAGACTGCACTGAAATTGCTGCATGATCAACTGCAAATTGTTTCAAAATTTTTATAGTATAAAACTTATTGGTGGAGGTAGGTGTGTTTATCTAGATTCTGGAGGAAATGTATGCAATTTTGGATATCAGTGAATAAAAAACCTTGTTGTGGCAGTATGCACTGGAAGACACTATTGACACTGAGCAAGACAAGTACGTACAATATTCGGAAAAGTGATAGTAGGCACAGAAAGTATGTATTAGGTTGCATCAAAAAAAGGATAACACCAATGAATATGTGCATACTAAATAAGTAGTACAAACAAATATTAGGCAACATCACTGGCATGCCCAGGAGGTAACAAGGCAGAAGGCTGCATTGCTATGTAAAGCAAATATGATAATTTTTTGGTAAACGATCATAGTATTAAATTGCAGACATATCTAGGTCTGCTAGCTGACAAAATGTAATTTGTGCATATTTTCAGGAATCCTTACACATCTATATATTAAAGATTGATAAAAGCATTTTTGTAACATGATTTACTGTGAAAGTGACATTCAGATGACAGGAGTAAGGAGAGAGATGAGAGATCTCTTTTACTGGCACACCAGGCAGACTGCAAACTAATCTGTTTGATGTGAATTGTTATGCAAAGCTGACTAATTAGCTGAACCTAGCAGGGCAGGAAATCTAATACTCTTGTTAGATGAGGGTTGGAATATGGGAGGAACAACCTGAGTAGGAATTGAAGCAGATCAAAGTTGAATGTCTAAAAAAGCTCTGTTATCACAGCACTGAGCGGGTAGTTCTGGAAGCTTTTTTCAGAGAATGTGTAACACATCAGTAGGAAATTTGCAAGGGGCACTGCATGGCAGTAAATGATGCTTTTACTGAGGCCTCTCAAAATTAGCTGCTCTTCTCAGTTCTTCCATTGTAAGTAGGGTTGCCACCCCTCCGTTTTTTTTCCGGACTATCCGGAAATCAAACTGATTCTCCGGTAGTCTGGAAAACACTGTACATACTCCGGTATTCTGTTTCAAAAAGGAAACAGACTATCACAGTTTGTAAATCGGCTGACTTACTATGCTTTTTTTTACAAAAAAGCATAGTAAATCAGCCGAAAACAGGCAGCAGGAATGGAAAAAGAGGGCGTTCCTCACAGAGTGATGTCATTGTGATGTCACACAATGGGCGGAATGTGGGTGGAAGAGGGGGTGGGATGGGCGGGCTTACTGGGGATGCGAGGGGGTGTGGCTTTACTCTGGTTTTAGCCACGATGAAAGGTGGCAAACCTAATTGTAAGTGAATGGAACTGTCATGTGACAGTCCATCCATGGGCATTGTAATCTCATAAACATTGCACTCACAGTGCATTATGGGGAAGATTTATCTTAAGAAGAAAACAAATGCTCTTCAGGATGCCTGCCCCCAGGAGGGCATTCAGGATTACAAACAGAATAAAATTAGTAGTGGCTACTTCTGTCTGGTACATGCAGGTTTGCAATGAGCTGAACTTAAGGAAAAGTTAAAAATATATATTTTTTATTGTTTGCTGTAATAGTCTTTTAAGGCAATGTCATCAAGCCTTATAATTAGGTGATTTTCTTGGCAATGCACACACGTATACACACACACACACACACACACACACACACACACACACACACACACACACACACACACACACACACACACACACACACACCTCCTCTGAGTGTTAAGGGGAACTTGGCTAATGCCACAGTGAATAAGCCCTTTTTGTTTTGCTTCCTTCTCAGAAATTCCTCCAACAGGTAGAAAAACTGGAAAAACATGCAGAGCATAACAGTTGTTAGGAATGTGTCAGTTTGTTTAAGATACCTCATTCTATTGCAAATCAACTGAAAATATTTAGCAGAAAGCACTTTCAGTGTTAGTGGGGAATTCCCTTATCTCTCCTGTTGTATGACTTTTATGTAGGTATATTTAAGTTTGGGGTTGTGAGGGGTGTCTCACCACATGGGGGGATGCGTAAAGGATTGTCCTCCTACAAAAAAGAGCTTTATTAACTTTTGACAAAAGTGATTTTTGCTGAATGTTTTTGATTGATTTGTAATTGGCAGAACTACAGATCTATTGAAATGAATCCAGAGGTTTCACTCCCTCATTCCTAAGTATTTAAGGAATTATGTTTCCAAGATTTATGCATCCTACAATAAGCAGAGAAAGCACATACAACTTAAGCAAAAGAGAGGCCAAAAAAAAAACACAAGCTGAGAGAGGCAAACACCAGCAGGGTCAGCCGTGACCACTAAGATCATCCCAGATTTCCTATGCCTCACCTTCACATTCTCTAAGTGTAAAATTCCATTTTTTCAGCTCAGTGGTTTGAAATTATTACAGATGGGTATATAAGAGAAGTAGTGTCAAAAGGATAGTCCACAGAGTTTTGTGTCACTCCATTTCTAGGGCACATTCCTTTTACTCTATAAAGGCCAACTAAATTTGGTGTTGACTACAATTCAACATCTACTGGGAATTTGAACCGTTCCAGCAATGTTTCTGACAGAGCAAGGAAATTGTTTAATTTCAGATTCTTCTTGGTTCTCAAAAAGGGCATCTATGAAAAACTGTAGTGTATACATCAAATATGAACAAATTCATAAGACACAAAGTGCAGAATATTGATAAACTTTTTCCTGTTCTAAATCTGGATACCATTCTATTCACACTTGATATTAAAGATGCTTAGCTACATCTGTAAAAGTGTTCACACAGTTCAGTCTCAAGTGTGAACTTCCATTATCAGTTCAATTTCTTGCCCGCTAGTCTTTCTACTACACGCAGGGTATTCACAAAATAGTGGGCTCTGGTGTTTGCACACCTAAAACTGATAAGCATATACATTTACATACATTTGTTAGTCTTTTCTTCAAGTTCCAACCAAAAACGGGGAAGCACTTAAAATAACTGATAATTACTCCAAAAAAGTGCCTGAAACTGTGGAAACACCAATACTTCCAATATGTAATGAGGAATAAACCACACAGGAAATTGAGTCACGATAACACTGTATTAACGCACTTGAAACTGATACACCATACACGCGTTTTCGTCCTTACACGTAGGACTTCATCAGACAAATACATTCAGTTTAATTACATTTAAATACAAACTTAAATCAAATTAATTGTTTTAATTAACCAATAAACATTCTCTTGTATAATTTAAATGAACCAACCAAAATCTCTAAAACATGAATATTCATGCCCTCTTCCTAAAGTGCATAATTGCATATAAATTCTTGAAAATACGAAAGTGTTGAATGTTTTCATTAAGAACTGTCATGAAATTTAATTTCGTACAAATTTAATAAATACCATTTTGGACATTTAAAAAATACATTGAATAAATATACATTAAAAACTTTAAAAGCATTAAAATATTCTATATAGGAACTGGCAATGTATCTATAGTGTGTTGTCTCCCTCTAGTGTCCATATATGTACCCTACAATTTGTTAGCTCTTATTTTCAACAAAGGGGAAATTGTTAAAAAATCATTTATTCCTGGTTTTGTATTTGAATCCAAATTTATCTGCCACCAAAGCTCCCTACTTTCCAATATTTCCTCCCAAAGGCCCCCTCTTATATCTGGTTTGATTTGGTCCAGAACAAAGAATAGAAACTTGTGTTTATATAATGCATTCGTACATTTCCCTTTTCGAATGTCATAATTATGTTCATAAATTCTACGTTTTAAGCTTCTTTCAGTTTTACCCACGTAGAATGACTGACACTTCTGACAAATGACTAAATAAACCACACCCTTACTATCACAATTATAATAATTATCACTTTTTATCCATCTCTTTCTACTCTCAATATATATTTCTCCCTTATTAATAATAAACGGACATTGCTGGCATCTCCCACACTTATATGTGCCTGCCCTGCCCTTATTTCCTTTATATATTTTTCTGTTGTTCCTCTCCAAAATCTTCCCAATATTTTGTGAGTTTTTAAAAACTACCTTTGGTTCCATATTGGAAATTTCTTCTATATCAGTCAGAGCAGAAAATTTGCTCCATTCCTTATTAAAGGTTTCCCTTAATTTAATGTTTGAGGTGTTGTATTCCACCACCAAACTTCTCTTATATACACCTTGCTCGTTTTTCTTCTTTCTGTTCTCTAAAATCATACTATCTCCTTTATTGTTGTTATTCAATATATTACAAAATCCAAAACCGGAACCTACACCCCCCATCCCTAATATAGGTTGGAACCTATCTGTCCTACCATTCACTACCTCATTTCTTAACTGAATCACAAAAGTCTCCGGATAACCCCTATCCAAAAACATTTTCTCCAGGTTCCTGCATTCTTCCCTAAAATCAGAGTCAAGTGTTGTCATTCTAGAACCCCTTACAAATTGCCCTTTGACAATATTTCTTTTACTATGTAAGGGGTGAGCACTATTATAGTGCAAAAATGAATTCACATATGTGTCCTTTCTGTATACTTTACTCTCAAACCTACCTTCCCTTTTATATATTTCCACATCCAAGTATTTTAAGGAGTCAGTACTTATAGTATATGTGAACTTCAAATAATTAGTGGTTTGATTGAGATATTCCATAAATTCTATAAATTTATTGTGTCCCCCTGTCCAAAAAATGACAATATCGTCCAGAAATCTATGGTATATTGTCCATGACTCCTTAAACCTACAATTAATAATATGTCGCTCCTCCCATTTAGACAAAACAATATTGGCAAATGTGGGGGCACAAGCTGCCCCCATTGATACTCCAGTTTTCTGCTGGTAATATTCCCCATCAAACATAATAAAATTATGTCTTAAAACAGTATCCATGAGTATAACACTTGCTGTTTTGTCTTCCTGGCTGAGGGTCCCATCACCAAACACACTCTCCTCAAACTGTTCCATCCCTTCACAATGGGGAATGCATCCAAACAAATCAACAATATCTATGGTTATAAATAATAGGTCTTCTTTGTACTTGTCCTGCTTCAATTCCCCTAAAAAATCCCATGAATCTTTGAGAATCAGTGTATTATTGACCCAAATGTGCTTAGTTTTGAGATCCACGAATTTAGCAAGTGGAACTGTCTTAGATCCCTCAGCAGTGACAATAGGTCTAAGGGGAGGGTTGTCCATATTTTTGTGGATCTTTGGTATTCCAAATATAGTGGCAATTCTTGGTTTTTTTACTTCTAAATATTTAAACATGTTGCCATCTATTACCTTTTCCACCAAAAGATCCTGCAAAATTAAATCAATTTTGTTGTAAGCGACATTGACCTCATTCAATGATACCACAGAATACTTACTATCATCTCTTAAGATAGTATTCATCTTGCCTTCATATAAAATACTATCCATTATTACTATACCCCCTCCTTTGTCTGGTTTCATAATTCTCAATGAGGGGTTACTTCTCAATTCACATAATACATCTTTCTCCTTTTTACTCAGGTTGTGATGAACCCAACCTGTATTATGTTTACTCCTAACCGAATTGATCAGTACATTTTCAAAATTTCTTAACTGTGGTACTAATGGGGGGTTGTATATTGATTTTCTCTTTAGACCACATTCCATCATTGTATCCCTTTTGAAGCCTGCCCTGGAGGCTAAAATTTCCAAGTTAATTTTTCTTACAAACAGCTTCACATCCAAAATTGTCCGTGTGTAAACCCCTCTATCCATGGGAATATATTTCAACCCTTTGCTAAGTAGGGAGAAATGATCAGTAGTAAGTGTTAAACCGCTAAAATTATAAATAGTGAAGTTCTGATATGTATGTTTCACATGGTCAGACACAATAGTATCTATGGTATAACCATTCTTATCAGGTAAGGGGGTATCCACTAATATCTCCCCCTCCCTCTTCTCCCCCCCTTCCTTGAAAATTTCCCCTATATTTCAGATTACCGTTATGTGTCATTTCCGTTTCTACTAATGGTGGAAAATCCATATCATATTTTTCTTCATTCCACCTATCAGTCTTCCTATCCCCCTGCTTCTTTCCAATATAATTGTTTTTATTTCTACTGTTCCACGTTGCTTTGAAACTGTGTGAATTATATCCCTGAGGGATGGGTTTGGGATAACATGTGTGACTGTCATATTCTTTAATATCTCTGTTTAGTTTACCCAGTTTACGCTGAATTACTTCCTCACACTTCATGTCTATGTCTGTTCTGATTTTAAAATATTTGTCCCTTTCCTCTTTGATACTGTGTTTCAAATCTGTTGTGATACACTTATCCAAACCATCAATTTCCTTGCCCAGTTCCATTTGTTTGTTTTCATTTTCTTCTATAATTAATTTCATGACTTCTAACCCACAATTATTAAAAACTTTCAGTAAATTTTCATGAAATTGAGAACCGATTTGCACATTATTCGGGTATTTGTATACCCTTAAACCTTTAGGGACTATTTCTCTATTTAAACATTCCCTCAAATAGGCATTCTCAATACTCAAAGTTCTATGTTTGGTCATTATATTATACAGTCTTTCGATTTTCATTGCATAAGACTCCCCATCCATTTGTCCTTCTTTCCTATTGTTACTAACATTAAAATGAATGTCTCTCCTGAGCCATTCATCGGTGGTTCTATTTTTATAAAAAACAGTGCCTTGTGAACCAACCATTGAATTGGCGTTCTTCTTTGGTATAGCTCCCAATTCCTGTCGGTTTGCGTTCCCCATCTCCTCGTCTGTGGACCTGTCCAATAAAATCCCAGGGGTGTCGTTTGGATTGAAACTAATCCCATTATCCAGGTCGCCGGCTCCGTTAGGTTCGCCAATTAGCTCCCTCTTCCTTTTCTCTCTGGGTCTGTCCAGCTCTTCAGCTCCTTCCACTCTGTCCACCGATCTCTTGCTTCCGGATATGAGGTTGACGCATCTATGGGCATCTATGAAAAACTGTAGTGTATACATCAAATATGAACAAATTCATAAGACACAAAGTGCAGAATATTGATAAACTTTTTCCTGTTCTAAATCTGGATACCATTCTATTCACACTTGATATTAAAGATGCTTAGCTACATCTGTAAAAGTGTTCACACAGTTCAGTCTCAAGTGTGAACTTACATTATCAGTTCAATTTCTTGTCCGCTAGTCTTTCTACTACACGCAGGGTATTCACAAAATAGTGGGCTTTGGTGTTTGCACACCTAAAACTGATAAGCATATACATTTACATACATTTGTTAGTCTTTTCTTCAAGTTCCTTCTGTACATTGTAGCCAGACATTCAAAAAATCAGAACTCCAAGCTTATTATTAAAAAAATGTTTCTGGGTGCTGTACTTGATACTAAGAGTAGAATAATTTGCCTTCCTTAGGACAAGGTTTAGTTGACAATTTTTATTTCATCATCGCATCCAATATTGTCAACAACAGTCTTGTCAAAATATGAGTTTGGTAAACTTGTTTACTTAAGTAATTCAATGGTTTAAATACATAAATTAAACATCATACAATACTGAAGGTAAAGATTACTTGACTTTATTCTAGCATCAGGTATTCTTTTATCCCCAATGTTGTGTGCCCTTGAAATTTAAAGCCCCAAGACTGTGGAGAAGTAATGTTTCCCTGCATAAACACTTAAATCTTTGAAAGCCTGATCACATTTATGAGGGTATAAAGAAAATCGAGCTTTACACTTTGACACATGCCTCTTCTTTTCACAATTAGAAAAAAAGATACACCTGGCAGTACTGGGATGCATATCATCTTCCGTTCTTCTTGTTTCTATTGCCAAACTAAATCAGTAAAATTCAGGGATACCTCACAAATTTATAGAATTAGTCATCCTAACTCTGATTTTCTGTTCTTATATTACTGCCTTAGTAAAGAAAAAATTCTAATGGAATATGTAAAAACCATCAAACTATTGTCTACAAGTTTTGTTTCCCCTCCAGTATCAAAAGCTGAGCACAGATGTCTCGGACTATATGTTCACTTTGAGGACCTGACAGTACAAGGTACTTTGTCAGCTTATCTAAAACAGATCAATTTTAAGGAGATAGTTATACATTTCTGGTGCATCATTGGCTAAACTGGAGAACTGGTGCTGGAATTAGCAAAGGTGTAGCTACAAGATATATTTGTTGCACCCAATCACACAGTTTATGTGAAGTTGTGAGCAGCAGACCATAACTGATCGACACTAGCACAGAAATATCTCCATCCAAAGCCTATAGATAATTAAATTAAAATGTAACAAAAAGGAAGCCGCCAGGGACACAGCAACATTCACAGCAGCGGAGAGTGGCAGCCACATTGTGTTCTACAACTCCTTGTACTGACACCATAGACCTGCAAACAGTGGGATCTACAGTAGAACTGTCATAACTCACTTCATTAGCATAATATGTAAAGATACCAAGTTCTGCAGTCATGACAGTTGAGCCTGAAACATTTACAAATCATTCTGTTCCATGGCTGTAGGCCAGGACAGTCCATTGTAACAATGCTTTCCCCTTTCTATAATCATGCACTGATTTTAATGAGTGTCTTTATAGTTATCCTATATCTTGATAAGCATAGTTTATGCAGGGACTTCCATGATGTCTGCGTATTGAGTAACAGCTTATTTCTAGATCTCCTAGTGTGAAAACAGAAACTTAGCACAGAAAGCTAGTAGACCTAAATTTCTGGGTAAATTTCAGTAACTGGCTAATAAGTGCACTGCCTGGATACAGAAAGAAAGAAATACAGAGAACCTGAAGGAAAATCAGCTACAACAGGTGACAAAGAAACATTGACTGCAGCTGTTTAGCAGAAAGCAGTGATAGCTCCAGAAATGACTTCCACTAACCTAAAGAAAAGTATAAGACAATTGCACACAGGCCTGATTAAAATAAATCAAACACTGATGGAGTGTATCAATTCAGACAAAAAAAGGCTAGAAAAAAATAAAGAAACTTTAAACAGATATTCAGATAAGGTGATAAAACTGCAAAATGCAGAGGTCAAAATGAAGAAAAGGCAGGCTGAATATAAAACTGCACAAGAAGAGGTGTTTCAGAAAATAACAGAATTACAGGACAGAGCATGTAGGGAACACCTGAGACTTTCTGCTGTACCAGAGAAGCAGGAAGGAACAGACTGTATTAATTTTATGAAAGCACAGATAAGCAATCGGACTGGTATACCACAACATGAATTGTTAACTGATGTGTATGCCCCAAACCTGGCTATTAGAAAGCAACATAGACCTTTAATAGTAAAGATGCAATTCTACCACCAGAAGGAGTTGATTCTAACAAAACTGTGGCAGAAGAACAAAGTACTAAAAGCAGGGGAAAGCAGAGTGTTTCTAGAGAAAGACTACTCATTGGACACCAGGTAAAAGAGGAGTGAATTTACTCCTTTATTCTGGGAATGTTGAGAGACAGGTGTAAGATTCAAACTGCTGTACCCAGTTGTCAAATATGTTCAAATATGTTCAAAATATTTTTCCATGGAGGAAGAACATTATTTATTGAGAAAGTACATACTAAGGAGGAAATACAAAAGTTTGTACTCTTTGTTCATGGTTATTCCCAACAATGAAGGGATTGAGAAAGTCAGGTAGTTTCTTACCAAGGAGAGCAACTTCAGCAATACCAAAACCAATATGAGATGTACCCTTCTAGACTTGATTCTAGAGAATAATGTTTTTTTGTTTGAAAGAGAGTTTTTTCTTCAGAAAGTGGGAGTTGCTATGGGCACGGCATGTGCCAACACATATGCCAGTATTGTTTTGGCCCAATGGGAGAAAGAAATGTTTTTTACCTCCAACATGAACAAGCAGCACATTACGTTTTATAAACATTTTGTGGATGATATCTTCTTTGCCTGGCATGGTGATGAGACATAATTAGATACATATGTTAGGTTCCTTGATAACACAGCTGGATACCTGTCCTTCTCCCTTAGTCACTCCAAAGGTGAAATCAGCTTTCTGGATGTAACTGTGAGTAAAAATATGTTTGGTAATATCTCAACCAGAATACAAAGAAGGATTGTAGGAAGAACAACATTCCTTACCACCCCAGTATGCATCCTAGACACATTACTAAGAATATAGTTAAGAACTAAGTCTTACGCTGCAAGAGATTACATACAGACAGGGAAGATTTAATGGAAGCCATGAGTCATCTCACCACAGAGTTTGTTGAGAGAGGATATAGAAGTCTAATACTGAAAGAGTGATAGTGGAAGATTCATATGGAAGTCACAAAATCAAACCCTACTATTCAGATGAGCATCTAGTGAATGCACTCCCAGAAAGGCAGATCTCCTCAACATCTATGAATAGGCTATGTCTTACTTTTTTTAATGATGTCAACAAGACATGTGACATCATTAAAAAGAATCGTCCCATTCTCCTTACTGACCCTGAAATCAGTCGTGTTGTTGGTTCTATACCCAGTTTTAGTTTCAAAAATGGCAAGAATTTGAAAAAGAAGCTTTGTTACAAACAGAAGAAAATATGTGACAGGTTTGTCTCTCAGCATAGAGGGAATTCTTCTTGTAGAAATTGCAGAATTTGTAATAGTATTTTGTCTACTTGCATGATTTTACACCCTGTACATCAGAAGCCTGTAGAGTTCTTATTTTATGCAGATTGCTCTACTAAAAACATTGTGTATTTTGCTAAGTGTAATCTCTGTAGTGCATTCTACATTGGTAAAACCATTGGAACTTTAAAGGAAAGGGTAATGGAACATCTTAATGATATTAGGAACAGCAAGCTTACTAATGCACTAGCCAAGCATGTTTTAGATTGTGGAGACCAGAACAATTTAAAATTTTTGGTTTTGCAGAAAATGAATGTGAGTTTTAGAGAAGGTGACATTTAACAATGAAACTGAATATGCTGAATTAATGTGGATAGTGGACTTTAAGGCAGACTTATCACCTGGCCTTAACAGTGCTGTGTCCTTAAAACCTTTCTTGAAAAAAAGAGGGTTGCTTCACAGATTTTTAAATAATTTTTATTGGTTGTTGGTTTTATTCAAACCTTGTGTGCTAATTTATTTGTGTATTAAGGTCTGATGAAGAGGATTGCCTCAAAAGCGCTTACTTAACTTTGTGTTTTGGTATAAATTTCAAGTATTTTATTCTCCAGCCTACAAGTCCCTTTACTCATACTTATATTTGACAGAGTAAGCTGGGACCTTATGAGCAGGGCAATGCAAGCAAAAATTCAAAGGTTGATTAGGAGGATATATGACATATCAGAGGTGAAAATTAAAGTGGTCGGGTCCTTTCTTATAATTTCTGCTTGAGCAGAGGAAACAGGCAGGGCTTTCTCTTCCCCTTTGTTATTTGCATTATATTTAAAACCATTGGCAAAGAAAATAAGGGACTCAGAAATTCAAGTATATAAAATAAAAAACACTATACAGCAAACCAGCAAGAGAAAAACAGGATACCTCTCAGGGGTGCCACTGGCCAGGTAGGAAAAGGAGGCAAATTAGACTTAGCAGGTGCACTCACAAATCTATGAGAGGGTGGAATTGGTAAGATTCCCATCTGGATTTGAGCCGCAGAAAATTTCACACCATCTTATCCACATCCTGAAAATAAAATTGAGCAGGAAGGGAAAATTGGCAGGAAAGGAACTAATCACCACAGGAACCAAGCCCATTGGATCAGAGTAGGACTTAGGATCCAAAAGGGGTTCTAAAGGTTTTTGCATCCCAAGAGTTTGGATGTAAAAATCTTTCAAATTCTGTGGAAAAAATTTGTCTGTCAGATCAAAAGGCTGAGGATCCATCGAAGACGTAACAGCAAGCCTATCAGATCTGAGGATAACTTAGGGCCCAAAGAAGCACTAGGGCTTTGGATTTGAAGTCTTTCTAGTTTTTCTCTGGAGTTAAAATTTGTCTTTCTGAGCCAAAGGTTTAGGATGTGAAGGAGGTTCTAAAAGCTTTGGATCAGAAGAGCTTGAATCTGAAATCTTTCAAATTCTCTGGAATATGACTCATGCCTGTTGGTTCCAAGAGTTAGGATCTGATATAGAAGTAACAACTAAAACCTGTCAGATCCAAGGAGAAATTAGGATCCAAAGAGGACTCAAGGGGCATTGAATTCAAATAAACTTCATATGTTCTCTGGAGTCAAACTTCTGTCAGATCCAAAAGCTTAGGATCCAAAGCAGGCTGAAAATGCTTTGGATTCAGAGAGCTTATGAAAGATCTGAAGAGAACTTAGGATCCAAAAAGAGACCTAGGGGACTTTGAATTCATAATTATTGTCTGAAGATAAAAAAAAAAAACTTAGGATCCAATGATAAGAGTCAAACCTGTCAAATCTGAGGGGGAGATCTTAGAGCTGTTGGATTCGAGGTGGCTGGATCCAAACTCTTTAAGACTCTCTTTCCTTTTTTTTCTTCCTTGGTTTATATTGAAGATAAAGCCAAAGAATTTGAATACCTGGACCTTTTATTAATTTCTTCTTTCATTCAAGTTCTGAAGAACTGTGTGGTCAAGTCTGATTATAGTCATATCAGATATAGCTTTGGATGCAGTTTTTGTATTTCTTTTAAGTTCTGAAGAAGCAGGGACTAGAGAAGCCAATAAACTAGACATTTGACAGTTTTTACATTTTGTATGGGGGGGGGGTGACCCCAGCAATGGCTTCAGAAAAAAGATGGCAGTAAAGCCATCAGTTTATTCTTTCCTGTCCACAGAAACTTGCAATAAAAACTGCAGGCCTAAACAATATAACCAAGATTGCAGCAATGGAATTTAAACAGCTACAATAAATGTTGTGTATAAAAGAAATATTGATAGTAATAAAACACTGAAACCAAAATGGAAAAATAAAGCTGTAAAATAAACTGTCACAGTAATGGAGAAAAATGGCTAGTAAAATACAAAAAAAGTTAGGCTTTTACTCCATTTCAGATTTTTTGCATTAATAGTTATAAAACAGTTTAAAAGGTAAAGGGAAGGAGATTGTTCCTAGAAGTAAAGCAGAAATTAAGATTAAACCTGAAGAAATACTAATTTGCGAAAGTTAGAAAGAAAAAATAAGAAGAAATAACTTATCTTTCAAAGAAAACTCAAGAGGTGAAGGCAACCCCATCTGAACTTGAAAGAGGCAAACGAGATCTGAAGGATGTTAGGGTGGTGCATTATGGGTAGAGAAGGAGTTTGAGAATTTGTTGGTGTCCATGAGCTAGAATAACTGCTGAGTCAGATCTGAACCCATACATTGAGAAAGAATGAAAACTGACATCAGATTACAATTTTCCCTAGATATCTGCTAGACAAACCTCCTTATCTCCACTGCCTCTCTGTGCACAGCACAATTGCACATTGCTGCCCTGTGAGCAACTTAGTTGCACATTCTGAGGCATTGACTCAGTCTTTCACCCCTAGCCCTCCACAGAATAGTCACTTCTGTTAGTTTTATAGCAAACCTTGGTCCATCTAGCCCATCCCCACTAGTTACTATAATATATACCTGCCATAATGGACTGACAGTTTCCTACCTTTTCTCCAGCCAGCCTGATTGACATGGGCATCATGAGGCAATGTAGCAATTACCTTATGTATACTTACATCCACTTGCTCCTAAAGCAAACAAATACGGTATGTAAGAGATGTAGCTATACCATGAAATTAGAATCAGTCCTCTCACACAGCAATAAACAAGACATCCAACAGGCTGTTAGCACATGCACTTCTCCTCTTGCACAAGATGAGGTTAAGACACATAAGCCCCCATATGTGGAGGTACTCACTAAAAGTCTACCTAATGACCAGAGTCCTTAGAAGTGCAAACACACACATGTATAGGTACACGAACAGAATCCACCACTACACATAACACACATATCAGAGTCTCAACAAATAAGTCCCTAAGACAAAACACGTCAAAACCTAATGCTGTGGTCACAGGCTACTCAACAGTGAGACACGCAGGTGTCCCTCTCACCAGGTTTTTACAAGGAGAAGGGCACAGTCAGCTGCCTATCAGGTGCCAGGATCCATCATATCACGCACACATTCAAGTCACTCAGCAGCAATTACCATTATGACTCTGTCATAGCACATAGTGGAGTGATTGACTTGAGACTTACCTCTCTGGACTATATGAAGAGAGACATAATTGAACTTTCAGATTATGTGTTCCAGGCAGGTATGTCCCTAGCCCTAAGCAGCATTTTCCCTTCACTGAAGATGATGCCACAATACAGACAAAAAAATGATTGAGCTCAATAATTGGCTTAGCTTCTGGTGTCACTCCAGGGAATCCAGTATTTGTCAGCCTGGGAAGACATGGTCAGCGGTCCACACTGCTTTGCAGAGATAGCCTTCACCTGTCTCCTCAAGGCTTTCGGATACTGGCAAAGATGCTTACCTCCCCATAATGTCTTTTTAAACAATGTCCAAACAACAAAGCTTCTGATGTAAAGAAATCCTTGAAAGACAAACTCAAGGTCATGCTACTTAATGCTAGGAGCTTAAACAATAACCTGCAATCCCTGGAAGCACTCCTCAACTTGGAAGATGCTAACATCTGTGCAGTTACTGAGACTTGGTTCAAGGCCGCAGAAAGCACCCTGGATGTACAAGGCTACAGTGGCTTTCACATGTTCAGACCCCAGAATTAGTGTGAAAGAACCAAAGGTGGTGGTGTATCCATATTTATTAAATCCAAATGCACCTAGAGACTGGTGAAACAGTATGACTTTCTTGAGCAACTTCAGGTCCAAATAGCTATAGGTAAAATACCCTTCCATATCATCACTAGCTAGAGTTCCCCTACCATGAACCAGCAGAAGCACACCGCCTACCTGGACTTGCTAGAGTCACTCAGTATACAGCCAAACACTTTAGTCATGGGAGGTTTTGACTATCCTTCCATTGATTATGCGACTAACATGATCACTACAAGTTTCCTGGACTTTATTAATTCAAATGCCCTGGAAGAGTTGGTCCGCACACACATAAGGGGATCAAATGTCCTGGACCTAGTGCTCATCAACATGGTGGGTCACTGGACTAACCCCTGTGTGTTCCCTCCCTGGTAAAGTCAGACCATAAATTTGTCTCATTTGAAGTAAAGAATATACCTGACACCCCCACAGGAGTAAAAAAAAAAATTAAAAATTTGTCCAAATCAAACTATTGTCTACTAAGCAATGGTATAAAAAGTTTCAAAGACCCTGCTGACATAGCCAACAATGACTCCTATGCAGAGGAGTACACAAATACCCTACTTAGCCATGTTGGGAGGGTGGCCTAATGGTTAAGGTGTTTGTCTTACAAACACAAGGTGCAGGGTTTGAGTCTCACAAGGGATAATTGGCTAAGCTTAAAATGGCTCGCAATGGCAATTAGCTTAGTACTAATCTATGAACCTATAACAAATGTATTGACTCTACTGTACCTAACAGAAACAAAATCAGGTCCTCCTGAAAAAAAAAAAAAAAAACACCCTGGCGGACTACTTATAAATAAGTTATACAACAAAAGAAAGAAACTGATGTCTAAGAACAGGAGGGAACTTACTCAGAGGAAGAATACCCTCCACAGCTTGAAAAAGCAAATCATATACCTTGTAAAGCTCTCTAAGGCCAGTTATGAGACTAAATTAGCATCCCTTGCAAAAGACAGTCAAAGCATTCTTTAGCTACATCTGAAACCTGCTAACTGACAGATTTGGCAATAGTGTCACCCCCAATCCCCACCAGACATACCCCAAAGCATTCCCAACATCAGTCCTCTACCAAATGTCTCCAATGAACAGGTGATGATACAAGCACTGTCCAAGGCCAAGAACATGGGACCTGATAACATCTCAGTCTGCTTACTAAACAATCTAAAGCAAAACTAGTGGAACCACTCGGCAATCTCTTTAACCATAGCCTGAGCACTGGCTTTGTTCCAGCAGAGTGGAGAGCAGCAACAGTAATCCCCTTGCACAAAGGGGGTCCATCAACTGACCCTGGGAACTATAGACTCATAAGCCTGACTAGCCTTATCTGCAAGGCCATGGAAAGAATCACGCATCTTATCCACAAGGACATAGGTAACCTTCAAATGCTTGACCCAACCCAGTTTGGTTTCATCAAGGGTAGACCTTGCTATTGAACCTGGTGGACCTCTTTGAGAATGTCACTAAAGCCCTGGATGAGGGAAAAGCAGTACATACCACCTATCTCAATTTAGCCAAGGCCTTTGACACAATCCCCCACTCAGGTTTTGAGAAACCCTCCCAGCTGTGGACTAACCTACACATCATTAGATGGGTAGCCAACTGGCTCACTGACAGAATGCACACTGTCAACGTTGGGGAGTTCACCTCCACCAGGAAACTAGTTACCAGTGGGGTACCACAAAGATACGTGCTGGGCCCTCTACTGTTTGGATTCTATTTCTCTGAAGTCCAGGTGAAGGCTGATGGCCTGTGGCTTACCAAGTTCACAGATGACTGTAAAGTGGCCACAATCATAGAGTCCCCCAAAGATTATTACAGAAGGGGCTTACACAGTCAAATGATTGGTGCCAAAGTGTCAGACTAAAGCTTAATGCAAACAAAATGCTTCATTATTCCTTTTAGCAAAGAAATAGCCCCTGCTAAGTATGATATAGATAGCACCCCTCTAAGCTCAAACTCAGTGGTGTGAGACTTGGGAACACAGGTTGACAGCTTTGATCACCATGTGTCCATAGTATAGAAAACCAGTTTCTCACAGGATTTCAGGTCTCAAAAGGCCATACTATCACCCCAGCTGTAAATCCTCTCACCTTCAACCTTACTTACAGTACCAGATCCTATCCAACATCTTGTTCAGTCTATCAACATCTCAACCCCAGGCACATTAGCTCTAGATCCAAACACTACCACAAACTAATAAACACATTTCTGAAGTTCATCACCAAGTATAGACTCAACCTAATACTTGGTGGTGATATTCACCCCAACCCTGGCCCACCCACGTCAGATACACATACCCCCTGTACTTGCAATCTAAGCTACAAACCTACAATTAATAGGCCAACTAACTCTCTCCTAGCCTGTCATCTCAATATTAGCAGCATTAATAACAAGGTACATGAATTGCATGCACTTCTGGATGTCCACTCCCCTGAGATTCTCTGTTTATCTGAAACCTGGTTAAAACCTAACACTAAAGACAATGAAGTGTTACCACCTGGGTACAACATACACAGGCTGGATAATGCTTTGAGGAAGGGGGTGAGGTAGCTGTACTCTATAAATCTGAGTTGAATGTCACCATTGATGTAATACAACCACCTCAGATTAATAACTCAGAGATTCTTGCCACCAAATTGCAACTTAATAAAAATAAATGCATTAATATCATCAGTATGTACATTCCCCCAGGTAACAATATATCTACACTTGAAGATATCCTGCATTGGCTATCATGTCACTACCCCCAAGAAACCCTACTACTTGGAGACTTTAACATAGACTGGGGCACCTGTTCCATAGAATCCCCAACCACCCATATTAAACTGCATGCATTTACACAAATTATATCCGCCCCTACAAGGATAAGTAAACCCAACCAAAAAGAAAGCATACTTGACTGGGTACTCACCCCCAACTGTACACCTCTGGTACCCTCCTTAATGACCTAAGCAATCACCTTCTCACATATGTAATTAAGCACAAAACCATTAATTCCCAACAAACCTTACTCAGAAAGGTTACAAACAATAAAAACTTTGACCCTGCCAAATTCCAACAAGAACTAAACTCATGTAATTGGACTATTCTAAAACACGTCCCCTTAGAGGAAGCAGTAGCATACTTTAACAACAAATTCCTTGAGATCCTTATTCAAAGAGAACCAAGGCAAAAACTGCACCATGGCTTTCTAAAGAGTCTAAACTCAAAATTACCCTTAGAAACAAAGCATGGGCTTTATGGCGTTTTTCTAAAGACCCCCCCCCCCCCCAAGATCACATTAAATACAGGCAATCCAGGAATGAAACCAAAAAATAATTTTACAAGACAAAAAACAATACTACTGTAATTTACAGACAGTAAGTCAAAATAACTCTCAGAAGTTTTGGGCAGGTTTAAATAATCTACTACATCCTGGACAAACTTCAGCCCCAATCCCTGCTGCTACTATTGATAAAACCCCTGAAGATGTTGCTGATAGTTTTAACCAATTCTTTACTGAGACAATTCAAGCCCTAGCTAGCCAACTACCTACTAGCTCCCTGAACTACCTGAAAGTAGCACCCCTAGAAACCTACTTGCATTCAGCTTCCAACCAGTCGCCACTTCACTTATCCGTACCTTGACCAAAAAAAATAAAACCCACTACACTTTCTGCTGATCAACTCCCTGCCGAGTACCTACAAAAATCAGCTGATGCTATTGCTTAGCCCGTCTCAATACTAATCAATCGAACCATAGTATAAACTAAAATTCCCACCATCTGGAAAATATCCTATGTAATCCCACTTCACAAAGGAGGCAGCTCTACTGAATTCTCCAATTATAGGCCAATAGCTATACTCTCTCCACTTGCAAAGATTATGGAAAAATGTATTCATAGACAACTCATGCACCACCTAATCCAGAATCACCTTATGGCAGACACTCACCATGGCTTCTGTCCTCATCACAGCACTACTTCAGCCCTCCTAGCCTTTACCAACACCATAAACCATAATCGCAACAATAATTATATATCCTCATCCCTCTTCTTGGATCTTTCCAAGGCATTCGATATGGTTGATCAGCAACTTTTAATCCACACCCTGCAAGCATTCTGTCTAGATACTAGAGCCATTCAATTGTTTCAATCCTACCTGAATGGTCAACAGCAGGCTGCCCTCTGGCAGAACAAACTCTCTAACCTTCTACCTAACACCCTTGGAGTACCACAAGGCTCTATACTAGGGGCCTTGTTGTTCTCCATCTTCATTAACGACCTTTATACTGTCATCCCAAAAGTCAGCTGTATCCAATATGCTGATGACTCTTCTCTGATTTGCTCAGCCACATCTCCAACAGAGTTATGGTCAGCTACCCAGACCATCTTTATTACAATAGAAAACTGGCTTTCTGAATGTCGTCTGATCCTAAATCACAAAAAAACTAAAATGCTGTTATTTTCACCAACACATAGGTCTACCGCTTTTACCTTTACCATAAATTCAAATGATGGCACAATAATCTCCCCTGACCCCTCTACAAAACTATTAGGTGTCATCATAGACAATAATCTAAAATTCGACCTACATGTTAACCGAACTATCAAAACCATCAATAAAAAACTAGGGTCACTTTACAGAATAAAAGCCTTCCTAACCCCTCCAGCTAAAATTACCATAGCTCACTCTCACCTTCTCTCAACCCTTCTGTATGCATCCCCTCTACTCTCGAATTTAAACAAGACTGTCCTTAACAAATTCTCAATTTGCTACAACCACATTGCCAGGTTTGCCACTGGGCTGCCTTTTAGGACACATCATTGCATCAGTCTAAATCAGCTTGGGTGGCTTGAACTGCCCAGTCTAATCCAGTATAACCAACTGATTATGGCCTATAAAATCCTCTATAATCCAGACAATACTCCTGCACTTAAAAATATTATCACCCCCTATAACAATCCTAGACCGCTTCGATCCTCTAACAAACTACTAATTCAAACTAGCAAAATTAATAACACAGCCGGTGACTCTCTTCCAGCTGATATTACCTTACTTTCCACCTTAGGTCAATTTAAAACTAGACTCAAACAACATTTATCACTTAACTGGCTATGTCAATGTATCAAGCCTGGCTAACTCTCTCGAGAATGTGTAAAAATCTGTTAACCAGTTTACTGTGTAATTTAATTTAACCCTGACTAGCGCTCAGGATTAACTCTAACCTGTGGAAGTTGTTTAACTTGCTTACTTATGTAATCTCTGTAAATAGTCTGTTTGTAATACGTAATGCTGGTATTATGTAATGCTGTATCTGCTTACCCTTGGAGCTTTTCTCCCCGGGCCTCCGCTGAAAATGGACATGCATCCAGTCAGACTATCCCTGTCAACAAATGTAAAATAAAAAATAAAAATAAAAAATAGTAGTAAGAAAAGCCTTCTACATTGCACAACTCATAAGTAAGGCAATTGTATCTAAGAGTAGGGAGGTTATAACTCCGCTGTACTCAGCCAGTGTCAGACCACTAATTGAGTACAATGCTCCCTTCTGTATGTACCTCACCAGACACCTGCAGCAACTGGAGAGACCACAGAGGTTTCTAACCAAGAGAATCTGGGGTGTCCAAAACATGATTTAAATGTTAAGACTGAAAGCCCTATCATTACTCTGTATGATAGAGGCTGCTGAGAAGAGACTTGTGCCTGGCCTACAGAGTAGTCTCTGACTCTGCCCTAATGGAAACGCTGCACATGCACGAATTTAGTCGGAGTGCAGGTCAGAGATTGCCCTCCATATCAGGGATTGATATCAGAGTATAGGCAAATTGAAGAAATAGGGGTGTCCTAAATGAAAGGCTAGCACTGGTAGATCTTTTAGTATAATCTGGAACAGAAGCTGCTGCCAAAAAAGGAATAATTAGTAGAGCATATAAAATATTGCATGCTAACTATAATAATGAATCAGAGGCAGTTATAAAGGATTGACAAGAGAGAATGGATAAGCAATTCACAAAGAAACGATGTGGGGATATATGTATGTCTCTCAAATATGCAACAAAGTCTAGAAGATTTAGGATCTTTGCTAAGAAGTGTTTACATAGGTATTTTTATACCCCAGGTTCCAAAGAATTTTTCCTCAGGTATACAGCAAATGTTGGAGGTGTGATGGCGAAGAAAGAGGTAACTGGGGACATGTTTTATGGGAGTGAAATGAGTACACAGACTTTAAAGATTCCCTGCAGACTGCATTGTCCGAAGTACAGGGTGAGCAAATTAGTGAAACTTAGGAAATTTTTTTTTTTTGAGCTATGATACAGAATCAGAACTGCCTAGACATAGTAAGGCCTTGCTGAGTCTAATTATGGTGGCTGCCAAAATAAGCAATTACTAGAAAATGGAAATCAAAGCCTAAACCAACTTTACTAGAAGTAGCAAATATTGTAGCAGAGATTAAACTGGAATTGGAATGTTTAGAAAAGGGTAGGAGCAAATTGCATAGGAAAAATGTGAAGTGTGGGAGCAATACAGGCAGAGAAGGAATGAGGTTTAAAGAAGGCAGGATTTGAATGATCAATATAATGTCTGACTGACAATGACTGGATAGATTATAAATGATGTACAATATTTGCAACTACAATTGTGTCAACATGGTTTGTAATTTATTATGTTTGACACTAGAATTGCGTCAGGATGGTCTGTTTTTCATTTATATAAATGGAAGATTGCCTATATCAGCAAGTACGAGTAGCAAACAGGTAAATTCATGACCGTACTGTAAAAACAGCGCAAAACTGCAACAGCAGCAACAAACGAAAATAATGGTCGATTCTTATATTGAAAACTTGATGTGTCCCCCACCACTTCCCTTACCTTTTCATCTGTTAATAAAATAAGCCAATGTTTATCTATCACTTCCCTTATTCTTCCAGTGTCATTTGTATACGATGTAAGGACCTCTACCTTTCTGCTAGTTTTTAATTCTTTTTTATCATCCCCTAATTCATTCTCGATACTTCCTGAATAATAGGGTCTTGCTCTATCTACTCTTAACCTATTAACCTCTCCTATTTTAAACTCCAACTCCTGTTCCTTCTATCCTCGAGATTTAAGTTCACATTTAAAGGAAGTATCAAGAATGAATTAAGGGATGATAAAAAGGAAGAAAAAACTAGAAGAAAGGTATAATCGAATTAGCTTGAAAAGGATGTTATGTTACCCTAAGAAGGAATTTGTAGAGGAGCAATAGGGGACATACCCATGTAGGAGTTGCAACTGGTGTAGCTATATTAATAGTAGCAATAAATTTATACATCCCAACACAGGTAATGTGTATGACTTTAAAGTAATGGCAGACTGTACATCTAAGAATGTAGTATATCTTGCCCAGTGTGAATGCTGTGATCACTTTTATGTAGGGATGACCACTCGTATGCTTAGGGAACATATTAGAGAATATGTGAAAAGCCTGAGAGCGAAGGATTCTGTCAGTGCACTATCTGGGTATGATCTGACCAATGATAGGGTATATAAATTTAGATTTATGATTATGGATAAGATTAATGTAGGAGATAGGAAAGGTAATGTAAAAAAATAAAGTGGAAAACAGTGAATTAAGATGGATCCTTCGCTTGAGAGCAGAGAAGGGATATGGCCTTAATGGAAAGGTAACAGTCAAGTCAGCATTGGATAGGGGTGTTAGGAAATGAAATAAATAAATAAAATAGAAATGAAAATAAAAATAAAATATAATAAAATGTAATAGAATAGTGACATATGTATACAGAATATTTTTTGCAAACAGGTATATATGCATGTTAACTATATACACATGTAAATAAGTATTTAGTATATATATATATATATATATATATATATATATATATATATATATATATATATGTTCATAGGTAGGTACTAGGCTATCTGCCCAAGGGCATTTATAAGCCTAGCCAGAGTGTGTCGGCTTTCGCCACCCCATTGATTAATTAACTGATCGTCTGTCAAGCAGAGCCAATGAAGTGATCCCAGGGGTGTATTTTCTGTTACCCATCCACTCGTCAAGGTTTCTCTTTGAAGAGTGTTAGTGAGGGGCTCTGCCTGATGTAATTTGGAATTTGTTCCAAAGCATGGGAAGTCTCTGTGACAGGAATCTATCCCTCCAGCATGTTCTATTTATTGTTGTAGCGAGGTTTAGCTCACTAGAGCATGTGGCTCGCAGTGACTTAGATTTCTTTAGGTGGAGCATGTCCATCAATTCTGAGTTGGACATGGCTTTGTAAGTCAGGCAGAGATCACCTCTGAGTAAGCGATATGCCACTGAGTACAGCCGGAGTTTTTTCAGTCAGGCTGCATAGGACATATGTTTGAGACCAGTAATCCTCTTTGTGAGGTACTCTTGTGGTCTTTCCAGCTGTTGTAAGTGCCTTGTGAGGTGCATCCCAAATGGGGCATTGTACTCTGTGATGGGTCTAATGAGTGACGAGTAGAGGGGCACTATAACCTCTTTATTTCTAGATGCGAACCCTTTAGTAATTAGATGGGCTACATAGAAGGATTTCCTAACTACTTTGGCAATATGATTGTCAAAGGAGAGATTACTATCTACCTGGGTCCCCAGATCTCTTATTACCTCTTCTATATTAAGGGGGCTGCCACCTATGGGGTAATTTGTGGGTGTTTTCTTTTTCCCAAACAGGATGACCATGCATTTTTTAACATTTAGCTTGAGGCCATGACTTTGACACCAGGTGTCCATCTCAGTAAGGCCCTTTTGGAGGATGTCCGTGTCAGCTGGAGAGTCAATTATGACTTCCAGTTTGCAATCATCAGCGAACTTGGTTAGCCATATTCCTCCTGTGTTTGCCTGTACTTCTGAGAAGTATATGCCGAACAGTAGGGGTCCCAGGACCAAGCCTTGCGGGACACCACTTGTGACTGGTTTAGAGTCAGACCTGGAGCCCGCTATTCCTACCATGTGAGTTCTGTATGTAAGCCAGTTGGCAACCCATCTCATGATGTAGGGGTTTATGTTCAGGCTGGTGAGTTTTTCTGTAATACCCGTGTGGGGAATGGTGTCAAAAGCCCTGGCGAGGTCAAGGTAGGCTGTGTGAACCATCCTTCCCTTGTCTATGGCCTTGGTGACTGTCTCAGAGAAGTCAACCAGGTTTAGTAGGCATGATCTGCCCTTAGCAAAGCCGAACTGGGTCAGGTCAAGTGTTTGGAGGTTCCCATTGTCTTTGTTAATGAGTTCCATGATGATGCGCTCCATAGCCTTGCAGACCAGGCTAGTCAGGCTTATGGGGTGGTAGTTACCAGGGTCAGTTGTGGCCCCTCCTTTGTGGAGAGGAATAATTGTTGCTGTGCACCATTCTGTGGGCATGTAGCCTGTGGAGAGGCTGCGGTTGAACACCGTGTTTAGGTGGGGGGGTTAGTTCATTCTGTAGTTCATGCAAGACGCAGCCTGGGACACCATCTGGTCCTATTGGCACTAGTTTTGGCTTTAGAAAGGGCTGTTTTCACCTGTGCATCTGTGATTTTTGGGACACTACACTTTTCCGGTATTGCTGTGGGCCCTTTTGGAGGTGAAAGGGGGGTGACGTTTGCACTGAATCTATATGCCAGGATGTTGGCAATATCAGTAGGTTCAGTATATTTTGTGCTATTTTGCACTAGTTCAGTGCATGTCTGCGAGTTGCCACTTAGATTCTTAACATAGCTAAAAAAGGCTTTGTGGTTATCTTTTGAATCCTTGGCTATTTTTCTTTCGAGGTTAGCCTTGCATGATTTCGTGAGGGACCTCAGTTTCTTACTAATACTGATCAGGGATGTTTTTCCTTCTTGGGATTTGCTTTTTTTCTGAACTAATTTCCTCCTTCTATTGTATAGCCTGTTTATTGCAGGGGTCCACCAAACTGGTTTCCTTCTCATAGAGGAGTCAGTCTTGGTTTTTCTAGGGATGGCACGATCCATGCATCCTTGTAGGTGCTCATAGTGTGCATTTGTAAAGGTTTCTGCATCTTGGGCAGCGTTATCCTTTAGGGTGGGGGCTGTGAAACTTAACGACCTCTGTCTTAACTAAGGTGAAGTTTGCTTTAGAAAAGTTTTTTACTGTGGTTTCCTTAGTTGGGGGTGGTGGTGGGGTGTGGACATCCAGAGTGATTAGTTTATGGTCTGATCTAACCAGTGACAGGTTGACCTCCGGTGTGGAACACCTGTCACCCATGTTGGTGATGACTAGGTCCAGTACTTTTTCACCTCTGGTATGGGAGTTTACCAGCTGATCCAGGGCATTTGAGTTGATGAAATTCCAGGAAGCGCTGGGCCTGGGAATTAGTACTCGAGTAGTTTTCCCAGTGAATGGTAGGGTAATTGAAATCGCCCAATATCAGGGTGTTCAGTAGGACCGTCATGTTTTCCAGTGTCTCCAGAAAGGTGGAGTGGTGGTCCTGGGTCATGGAGGTTGATCTGTAGCAGGCCATAATTTGCATTGCAGATTTGTCCGATGTTAGTTGCACATGGATGATCTCAGAGGTATCATGCTGCACCACTAACCTGGAGGTGTAGGTATCCTTGATGAATATGGATACACCCCCTCCTTTTGTGCTTCGGTCCGTGTTCTGTGGCCGAAACGTGTGGTATGAGTTATAGCCCGGTAGTGCTGGGGTGCTCTCTGGAGCCTTGATCCAGGTTTCAGTTACTGCACAGATGTCGACATTCTCCAGACTGAGGAGTGCTTCGAGCATGTCCATTTTGAGATTTAAACTCCTGGCGTTGAGTAGCATAACCCTCAGTTTTTTGTTAATTGTGCTGTTTAAGGAGGTGGGTTTGACTTTCGAGCCTTGCCTAAAAAAGGCACTATGGGGGCAGCAAGAGCCTTGGCCAGTATTCAAAAGCCTAGGGGTGACAGGTGCAAGCCATCTCTTGCAAAGCAATGCGGCTTGTCGAGCATGTCGTCCCAGGCTGACAGACACTGGATCCCTTTTGAATGACACCAGAAGCTTAGCCAATTGTTGAAATTGATCATTTTTCTTTATACTGGGGTATCATTTTTGTTGAGGGCAGGATGCTACTCAGGGTCAGGGGCATACCAGCCTGGGCTACATGATCAGAGAGCTCTTCCATGTCTCATTTCATGTAGTCCAGGGAGGTACATCTCAGGTCATTCACACCTACATGAACAATGACAGAGTCATATTTGTACTTGTTCTGGTGTGACCTGAGTGCTTGTGTTATGTGGCGGATTCTGGCTCCCGACAGGCAGCTAACAGTAACCTTCTGCTTGTCCCACCTAGTGAGTGGGACATCAGTATGCCTGACTATAGAGTCACCTATTACTAGTGTGCTAGGTATGTTATTTCGGCTTAAGGGCTGTGATTGTGCGGCACACTGATTTTGTGTTTTATGTGTTGTCTGGTTTGTGACAGGAAGTGCAGGTTGTTTGGGTGTCTGTTTTGGAAGTCTCTGATGCTTTTGCAGCTTTTTATTTAGAGCCTTTGCATATGATTTTGTGTATTTATGTGTATTTTTTGCCATTGCTGTTTTAGTAGGTCTGTGTGCGGCTGGAGTTGTGGTGCAAGTGTTAACCTTCACCTCTTGACTGTCTGTTCCAGTCTTGGGTGGAGACAGCTTAGCTTCCAGTTTGGATGTATAATAGCATCTCTTAGTGTTTTGTGGTAGGAGGAGAGGATTGTCTGTGTACATGAGACAGTTGTAACATTGCCTCAGGATACCCAGATTCACCAGCTGGACTGGAGAGTGCACCTGAAGTTGCCCTTTGGTCATGCCTGAATAGTAGGGTGAGCTGCTTAGTCGCTTGGTTGGTGAGGGGTGAATAAAGAGCCTTGCCCTGCTGGGCAATCAGTGTCAGGGTATATTAGTGCGTGCTGTTAGGTCTGAGCAAGTGCTGGGCTGTAAGATGCTTTTTAAGTGCTTAGGTTGAGAGTTAGACTAGTTTAAAGGGAAAAACTGAAGAGGAGACTTAGTGGAGCCAGGAATAATTTAACCGTAGCTATCCGGCACTGCCCAGTTCGCAAAACCGTGCAAACATGTTTTTTATAGTAGGGAAATGAAAGAGATAGAAATTAGCCCAAAATGGCCAATAAACTGCTAACTTCTGGGCTGGAACCACTCCTCCAGGGACAGATAGGTTGCTCAAAGCTCCCCTCTCTCACAGGTGAACAGAGTAACTTTCTTCTATCCAAGTAAGGTATGGGCAACTCAGAAACTAGTATCACAGCCCTGAATTCAGCACTAGCCTGAAAACTGGACTATACTAGCTTAGAAAGGCAGGAAACAAGGTATTTTTTTTTTGTTTTTTTTTGAAAAGATAAGGCAAAAGCAGTAAAAAATACACTTAAAACAGCTTTAAACGACTACAAACGATCAGAAAAGACTATCGCACTTTAGTATATAGCCTACAACAGTTAAACAAATTATTTAAACAAAAAACAACTTTTTAAAAGTGCAGGCAGTCAAATAAGTACAATATTTGAAAAAAAAACAAGCTTTTAAATCACAATAAATGCTGAAAAATCTGCGTTTAGGCAGAAAACAGTTAAGTACAGCAAGAAAGTACAGAAAACTGATACTTAATCACTCCACAGTCTCTCTCCTAAGCTAGAGTATCAGTTTAAGGCTTTCTAGTGCTACCCAGTAGGCTAGTTACAGGAAAGATGGGAAACAAGCGCAGATTTGTTCTTTTAAACCAGAAAGTTGAAAGAGATGGACAAACTGTCCAATTGGTCAATAAACTACAGTTTCTGGGCCAAGAACCTCTCCTCTCTTGGTAGACAGGCTACCTAGTGCTTACCACTCCCACTGATAAGCTAGAAGGCTTTCCTCCAACACAGAAAGGCTTGCGGGGCTCAGAAGCTTACCAACAGTCCTGGAATACAGCAAATCTGTACATGGACTAACAGCAACAGATGAAAGGCAGATGAACGAAAACCACAAGACCAGTAAAATTAAGTAGATTTATTAGCTCTCTTGATGAAACAGACAAAAAAGTTTGTTCTCTCTCTAGCGCCTCGGCCACAGTAAGCCTTCAAGGAGTAAACCTTCACAATTGTAAAACACTTTATATACTTACATCAATTAAAACAATTAAAATTAATTATACAATTATACAATTAATTAATCAAATCACACTTTTCCAGCAGCACTCTGTATTCAATCCATTTGGCAACAAAGTGCCATATTTTAAAATAAAAATAGTTTCTTTACTCAATAGTGACTTTTCAACCATATGGCCATTTACTTCAGTATCAGCTACTTGTTGTAAGATAGCAGCCTGCAAACTATCACTTAAGCCATTGTGATATTCACCAAAATGTAAAGCTAATGGGCTTTCTGCTTTTTGATTCCTTATGTCCCTTAAATGTTCAAGTAATCTTACTTTGAACATCCTTTTGTTTGACCAATATAAAACTTATTCCACCCACATTTTATAGCATAAATTACCTTTTGTGTCTTACAATTATATATACCATCTGGAGTAAACCTAACATTATTAATACTTGTGAAAACTTTTTTTATATATATACAAATACTACAGTTTCCACATGGAAACGTACCTAAATCAGAAATTTCATAATACATTTTACACTCTGGTTTTAAAAATGTTGTATGTACTACCATGTCTCTTAGGCTTCTACCTCTTTTATATGAAAAAAATAATTTTTCTCCATTAAATTATTAAGTTCCTCAAAATTTTTTAAAAATTCCCAAAAGTGCAAAATGCATTTTTAATATCACTACTAAAAATTATAAGTAGACACTAAGAAAATATTTTTATCCAAATTATTTATTTTATTTTTATTTTGGTATAATATTTATTATCATAACTAGTATAACCAATATTCTGTGAATTATATCTTAATTCTACTACTTTCTGAATATCCAATTCAAGCAGTCTAGCATCATATTCTCTTCTCAAAAACATTTCTTTTGTTATTTGGATTTCCTGTAGAAATATATTATCATCATTACATAAACGCGAAATCCTTTAAAACTCTCCATATGGCAAGGACTGGATAGTTTGGGTAGGATGACAACTGGTAGCCTTCAAAAAATCATGTGGCATACCAAATTTCCTATGTATACTAGTAATTATTGGATGGCCACTTTGACCTATTAACCTAATATCCAAAAATTCACTGTATGTCCACATTGTAATCCTTCAAAAGAAATATTAAACCTATTTTGCTGAATTTCTTTTACAAATTGGTTTATATTGTTGAATCCATCATCACACAGAAAAATCAAATCATCTATGTATCTATAGTATATTTTGACATATTTCTGTACAAATTCATTCTTATAGATACATTCTTGTTCAACCAAGCCCATAAATACATTAGCATACATTGGTGCAAATGGAGCACCCATGGCTGTCCCTTGTATCTGATGAAAAATCATGTCATTAAAACAAAAATAATTATTTTCTAGGCAAAATTGAACTAAATCAAGAACATAATGCGTGTAAGGATGGTCCCCCATACTTTTATATATTGCTTCTAAGCCAAATCTGTGTTGAATACTAGTATACAGACTCTTAACATCTAATGTGATCCAATACATACTTTTACTCCATACAATAGACTTTATTTTGTTCAAAAAATCAAAAGAGTCTCTTATATATGATGGTAGACAAACAACTTCTTTAAGTAATACCTTATGTAATACTACTCCCAAGTTGTGTAAAAAATATTTTCTGGCTGAAACAATTGGTCTACCCGGAGGTTTACTAAAATTTTTATGAATTTTAGGTAGGCAGTAAAAGTATGCTGGACCTACATCAGATGATATTAATTTCTTTTTCACATCAGATTATGTCCAATAACCTAGCCTCAAACCCTTAGAAATTAAATTATTATAAAATTCCTTAGCACATTCTATAACATCCTTTTGAACTACACAATATACAGATTCATCATTTAATAGATCTAGACACATCTTTAAATACTGTGTGTGGTGCATTATCACAATTTTATTGCCCTTGTCAGAGGGCTTAACAATTAAATCACATTGTTTAGAAAATTGTATTAACTCTCCCCATTCTTGTTTGGACAAATTATATTGAATATTGTTATACTGTAAATTTCTTAGCAAATACTCAATTTCAAAATCTAACATTGCATGAAATTTTTTTATTCCTTCATGAAGGAATGGAGGCATAAAATTGCTAGCTACACTTAAACAAGAAGTGTCAATAGGGCAATAAGCATTTAAATTACTAACACAAGAAACAAATGACTCACAAGACTCTATGGAATCACTATCATAATCTACACTATCAGTGTTAGCATGCCCAACATTTTCACTAAATTTTTCATTACATAATATTGTTAAAATAATACCATAAATGCAATTTCCTTGCGAATCTAAATACTTCTACTTTCCATTCATCTATTTTCGGCAATACTGTTGGCACAAATTTCAAGCCACAATTCAGTATCGACACAATATTATCAGACACCTTTCATCCAGACAAATTAACCACAATATTAGTAGAACAAATATTAGTACCATTTTGTTCTTTTAGTGTCTCTCCATTGACGTTGTTGTCCTCCCCTCTGGAATTCCTGCTCTCCGTAACCTCTTTTACGCTGTTGGCCACACTCACCGGCTGAACAAAACCGGTCTGGAAAGCGTTCATGAAAAAAGTCCTGGTTGGCAGGCGAGGGTAAATCAGGAAAGTCTCTTAATTCCGAAACATAGGCTTGTCTATCTGGCGTCTGGTTAGACACATCAGCACTAGTAGTACTGACCCATCTATTATCATCTCTATTAGAAACATTAGGTAGACGTGCAGAAGAGCGTGATCGTTGATTGGCTGTATACAAATAAACATTGCCTCTATCAAAGTCACGGAGGTCTCTTTGAATTTTATGCATTTTTTGGTCAATGATTCTTTTTTCTAACACATTAATCTTGTCTTGTATGTCTCTAAGACAAGAATCCATTCTGGTTCTGTCTAACAAAGCGGCAAGATTGTTACAAACCATGTTTATGTCTTTTTTTAAATTCAGTAGTTTAATATTATCTCTCTCCACTAGGATTTTTATCCATTCCCTTGAGCATTGGTGCTCTGCAGATTCCCACTTATGCTGAAAAGTTTTATCAGTGGGGCAAGACACAATAAAGGGTTCAGATGGAAATTTTATAGCCCTTAAGCCCCTAGGAATGATATCTAAATCTAGATATCTTTGTAAACTATTGCAATTATAGAACGTAGCTGTTTCTTTATTCATCAAATTAGTTAATTTAGAAACATAGGTTCATAGGTTCATACTAGGCTATCTGCCCTAGGGCATTTATAAGCCTAGCCAGAGTGTGTGTGGCTTTCACCACCCCTTAGGATGAGAATACTATACCCATTAGTTTGCTGTGCCTCTGTCCAGCAGTGATACAGAGATGATTCCCGGGGTAAACCTACGATCTCCCATCCACTCGTCAAGATTTCTCTTGAACAGAGTCAGTGAGGGGCTCTGCCTCACATGGACTGGGATTCTGTTCCATAGTGTAGGGAGTCTCTGGGTGATGAATCTGTCCCTCCAGCACGTCCTATTTATATCCGTGTTGAGGTTTAAGTCTCTTGCTCTCGTGGCTCTGGTGGATTTGGATTTTTTGAGGTGGAGCATGTCCATTAATTCCGGGTTGGACATGGCCAAACCATAGTCTTTACCTCAGAAGGGAAATCCATGGAGCATTTTCCTATATTCGCAAATGGATTGTTAACACGTTTGCTCCGTGTTTCAGCTAGAAACCGCTCCCATGCTGGAATATCCCCATTAACATCTGTATTTGCAGTCCTTTTGGATCGATCAGTATTTCGGTCAGGATTAGTATTGAAGAAACCATCCAATGTTCGCTGAGAGGTACCACCGTTGTCCTCTCTAAACATACGTGGAACATTTAAAGCAGGATCACTGGCCATAGATAAAAAACAATTCCAACAGCAACAGATGAAAGGCAGATGAACGAAAACCACAAGACCAGTAAAATTAAGTAGATTTATTAGCTCTCTTGATGAAACAGACAAAAAAGTTTGTTCTCTCTCTAGCGCCTCGGCCACAGTAAGCCTTCAAGGAGTAAACCTTCACAATTGTAAAACACTTTATATACTTACATCAGTTAAAACAATTAAAATTAATTATACAATTATATAATTAATTAATCAAATCACACTTTTCCAGCAGCACTCTGTATTCAATCCATTTGGCAACAAAGTGCCATATTTTAAAATAAAAATAGTTTCTTTACTCAATAGTGACTTTTCAACCATATGGCCATTTACTTCAGTATCAGCTACTTGTTGTAAGATAGCAGCCTGCAAACTATCACTTAAGCCATTGTGATATTCACCAAAATGTAAAGCTAATGGGCTTTCTGCTTTTTGATTCCTTATGTCCCTTAAATGTTCAAGTAATCTTACTTTGAACATCCTTTTTGTTTGACCAATATAAAACTTATTCCACCCACATTTTATAGCATAAATTACCTTTTGTGTCTTACAATTATATATACCATCTGGAGTAAACCTAACATTATTAATACTTGTGAAAACTTTTTTTATATATATACAAATACTACAGTTTCCACATGGAAACGTACCTAAATCAGAAATTTCATAATACATTTTACACTCTGGTTTTAAAAATTTTGTATGTACTACCATGTCTCTTAGGCTTCTACCTCTTTTATATGAAGAAATTAATTTTTTCTCCATTAAATTATTAAGTTCCACAAAATTTTTAAAAATTCCCAAAAGTGCAAAATGCATTTTTTAATATCACTACTAAAAAATTATAAGTAGACACTAAGAAAATATTTTTATCCAAATTATTTATTTTATTTTTATTTTTGGTATAATATTTATTATCATAACTAGTATAACCAATATTCTGTGAATTATATCTTAATTCTACTACTTTCTGAATATCCAATTCAAGCAGTCTAGCATCATATTCTCTTCTCAAAAACATTTCTTTTGTTATTTGGATTTCCTGTAGAAATATATTATCATCATTACATAAACGCGAAATCCTTAAAAACTCTCCATATGGCAAGGACTGGATAGTTTGGGTAGGATGACAACTGGTAGCCTTCAAAAAATCATGTGGCATACCAAATTTCCTATGTATACTAGTACTTATTGGATGGCCACTTTGACCTATTAACCTAATATCCAAAAAATTCACTGTATGTCCACATTGTAATCCTTCAAAAGAAATATTAAACCTATTTTGCTGAATTTCTTTTACAAATTGGTTTATATTGTTGAATCCATCATCACACAGAAAAATCAAATCATCTATGTATCTATAGTATATTTTGACATATTTCTGTACAAATTCATTCTTATAGATACATTCTTGTTCAACCAAGCCCATAAATACATTAGCATACATTGGTGCAAATGGAGCACCCATGGCTGTCCCTTGTATCTGATGAAAAATCATGTCATTAAAACAAAAATAATTATTTTCTAGGCAAAATTGAACTAAATCAAGAACATAATGCATGTAAGGATGGTCCCCCATACTTTTATATATTGCTTCTAAGCCAAATCTGTGTTGAATACTAGTATACAGACTCTTAACATCTAATGTGATCCAATACATACTTTTACTCCATACAATAGACTTTATTTTGTTCAAAAAATCAAAAGAGTCTCTTATATATGATGGTAGACAAACAACTTCTTTAAGTAATACCTTATGTAATACTACTCCCAAGTTGTGTAAAAAATATTTTCTGGCTGAAACAATTGGTCTACCCGGAGGTTTACTAAAATTTTTATGAATTTTAGGTAGGCAGTAAAAGTATGCTGGACCTACATCAGATGATATTAATTTCTTTTTCACATCAGATTCTGTCCAATAACCTAGCCTCAAACCCTTAGAAATTAAATTATTATAACATTCCTTAGCACATTCTATAACATCCTTTTGAACTACACAATATACAGATTCATCATTTAATAGATCTAGACACATCTTTAAATACTGTGTGTGGTGCATTATCACAATTTTATTGCCCTTGTCAGAGGGCTTAACAATTAAATCACATTGTTTAGAAAATTGTATTAACTCTCCCCATTCTTGTTTGGACAAATTATATTGAATATTGTTATACTGTAAATTTCTTAGCAAATACTCAATTTCAAAATCTAACATTGCATGAAATTTTTTTATTCCTTCATGAAGGAATGGAGGCATAAAATTGCTAGCTACACTTAAACAAGAAGTGTCAATAGGGCAATAAGCATTTAAATTACTAACACAAGAAACAAATGACTCACAAGACTCTATGGAATCACTATCATAATCTACACTATCAGTGTTAGCATGCCCAACATTTTCGCTAAATTTTTCATTACATATATTGTTAAAATAATACCATAAATGCAATTTCCTTGCGAATCTAAATACTTCTACTTTCCATTCATGTATTTTCGGCAATACTGTTGGCACAAATTTCAAGCCACAATTCAGTATCGACACAATATTATCAGACACCTTTCATCCAGACAAATTAACCACAATATTAGTAGAACAAATATTAGTACCATTTTGTTCTTTTAGTGTCTCTCCATTGACGTTGTTGTCCTCCCCTCTGGAATTCCTGCTCTCCGTAACCTCTTTTACGCTGTTGGCCACACTCACCGGCTGAACAAAACCGGTCTGGAAAGCGTTCATGAAAAAAGTCCTGGTTGGCAGGCGAGGGTAAATCAGGAAAGTCTCTTAATTCCGAAACATAGGCTTGTCTATCTGGCGTCTAGTTAGACACATCAGCACTAGTAGTACTGACCCGTCTATTATCATCTCTATTAGAAACATTAGGTAGACATGCAGAAGAGCGTGATCGTTGATTGGCTCTATACAAATAAACATTGCCTCTATCAAAGTCACGGAGGTCTCTTTGAATTTTATGCATTTTTTGGTCAATGATTCTTTTTTCTAACACATTAATCTTGTCTTGTATGTCTCTAAGACAAGAATCCATTCTGGTTCTGTCTAACAAAGCGGCAAGATTGTTACAAACCATGTTTATGTCTTTTTTTAAATTCAGTAGTTTAATATTATCTCTCTCCACTAGGATTTTTATCCATTCCCTTGAGCATTGGTGCTCTGCAGATTCCCACTTATGCTGAAAAGTTTTATCAGTGGGGCAAGACACAATAAAGGGTTCAGATGGAAATTTTATAGCCCTTAAGCCCCTAGGAATGATATCTAAATCTAGATATCTTTGTAAACTATTGCAATTATAGAACGTAGCTGTTTCTTTATTCATCAAATTAGTTAATTTAGAAACATAGGTTCATAGGTTCATACTAGGCTATCTGCCCTAGGGCATTTATAAGCCTAGCCAGAGTGTGTGTGGCTTTCACCACCCCTTAGGATGAGAATACTATACCCATTAGTTTGCTGTGCCTCTGTCCAGCAGTGATACAGAGATGATTCCCGGGGTAAACCCACGATCTCCCATCCACTGTCAAGATTTCTCTTGAACAGAGTCAGTGAGGGGCTCTGCCTCACATGGACTGGGATTCTGTTCCATAGTGTAGGGAGTCTCTGGGTGATGAATCTGTCCCTCCAGCACGTCCTATTTATATCCGTGTTGAGGTTTAAGTCTCTTGCTCTCGTGGCTCTGGTGGATTTGGATTTTTTGAGGTGGAGCATGTCCATTAATTCCGGGTTGGACATGGCCAAACCATAGTCTTTACCTCAGAAGGGAAATCCATGGAGCATTTTCCTATATTCGCAAATGGATTGTTAACACGCTTGTCTGTTTCAGCTAGAAACCGCTCCCATGCTGGAATATCCCCATTAACATCTGTATTTGCAGTCCTTTCGGATCGATCAGTATTTCGGTCAGGATTAGTATTGAAGAAACCATCCAATGTTCGCTGAGAGGTACCACCGTTGTCCTCTCTAAACATACGTGGAACATTTAAAGCAGGATCACTGGCCATAGATAAAAAACAATTCCAACAGCAACAGATGAAAGGCAGATGAACGAAAACCACAAGACCAGTAAAATTAAGTAGATTTATTAGCTCTCTTGATGAAACAGACAAAAAAGTTTGTTCTCTCTCTAGCGCCTCGGCCACAGTAAGCCTTCAAGGAGTAAACCTTCACAATTGTAAAACACTTTATATACTTACATCAATTAAAACAATTAAAATTAATTATACAATTATACAATTAATTAATCAAATCACACTTTTCCAGCAGCACTCTGTATTCAATCCATTTGGCAACAAAGTGCCATATTTTAAAATAAAAATAGTTTCTTTACTCAATAGTGACTTTTCAACCATATGGCCATTTACTTCAGTATCAGCTACTTGTTGTAAGATAGCAGCCTGCAAACTATCACTTAAGCCATTGTGATATTCACCAAAATGTAAAGCTAATGGGCTTTCTGCTTTTTGATTCCTTATGTCCCTTAAATGTTCAAGTAATCTTACTTTGAACATCCTTTTTGTTTGACCAATATAAAACTTATTCCACCCACATTTTATAGCATAAATTACCTTTTGTGTCTTACAATTATATATACCATCTGGAGTAAACCTAACATTATTAATACTTGTGAAAACTTTTTTACAATTGTGAAGGTTTACTCCTTGAAGGCTTACTGTACATGGACTAGACTAGTTACAGGAAAGGCGGGGAACAAGTACAAACATAGACTTTTAAGCCAGCAAGTTGAAAGAAATGAAAAACTGCCCAAACGGCCAGATAAAATACAATTTCTGGGCCAAAACTCACTCTTCCCATGGAGGATAGGCTACCTAGTGCTTACCACTCCCACTGATAAGCTAGAAGGCTTTTTTCCAACACAGAAAGGCTTGGGGTCTCAGAAGCTTACTAACAATCCTGGATACAGCAACTCTGTAACCAGACTAGGCTAGTTATAGGAAAGGTGGGAAACAGGCACAAGTGCGGCTTTCAAACCAGAAAGTTGAAAGAGATGGAAAAAAAACTGCTCAAACAGCCATTAGGTACAATTTCTGGGCCAGGGACCACTCCTCTTGTGGTAGATAGGCTACCTGATGTTTACCACTCCCACTAATAAGCTAGAAGGCTTCCCTCCAACACGGAAAGGCTTTGGGGGCTCAGAAGCTTACAAAGAGTCCTGAATACAGCAAATCTGTACTGGGACTAGACTAGTAACAGGAAAGGCAGGAAACAAGCGCAAACACAGGCTTTTAAATCAGAAGGTTGAAAGAGATGGAAAAGCTTCCCAAACGGCCAATAAACTATAATTTCTGGGCCAGAAACCACTCCTCTTGTGGTAGATAGGTTACCTAGTGGTTACCACTCCCACTGATAAGCTAGAAGGCTTCTCTCCAACACAGAAGGGCTTGGGGGGTGCAGAAGCTTACCATCAGTCCTGGATACAGCAAATCTGTACCTGGATTACACTAGTTATAGGAAAGGTGGGAACCAAACGCAAAACGGGCTTTTAACCAGAAAGTAGAAAGAGATGGAAAAACTGCCCAAACGGCAATGAACTACAATTTCAGGGCCAAAACTCGCTCTTCCCGTTGTAGATAGGCTACCTAGTGCTTACTACTCCCACCGATAAGCTAGAAGGCTTCCCTCCAACACAGAAAGGATTGTTATTTTTATATATATATATATATGTTTGTGTCTTTCGGCTTTTCCCGGTTAGGGGTCGCCACAGCGGAAATCTGGTCCGCTAATGATTGGCAGTTGATTTTTACGTACCGGCTTGCCAGGCCTGACACACAACCTTCAATGAAGGTACACCCGTTCACGCATGTCTCCACGCAGAAGACGCTCTAGCTGAGAATCGAACCGGACAGAGTCTTACTGTGAGGTGAAAATGCTACTGCAGCACCACCACCGCGGGTATATATATATATATATATATATATATATATATATATATATATATATATATAAAAACAATATATATATATATATATATATATGTATGTATGAGTATGACAGTATGGTGATGGATACTATTAATATTATTATTGGGAGTTTAAGGATTTTGTTTTGGATATGCTTGTTATTCTTAGGCTTTGTGAAGAAGTTTTCCACTAGTGAATAAAATATAATATTAATATTTATTAATGTATGTATTGATAATCATGGTAATGAGCTGGACTTTATTTGGATTAGTTATGGAGTCTATTTCTTCTTAAGTTAGAGGGGGTAGCATTGTACTGGAATTTCGTATTGGAGGCATTTATAATAAGCATTACAACATAAAAGATTAGATGAAGGTTTATCGTATAGTTATAATAATAATAAAACACATATAAGATAGTGATTAGGCTGTAGTAGCTATTAAGTTTATATCCAATGACTTGACCATATGTTTCTTACCATATGCAATATATAGGATGTCTAATATACATTAAATATTCATTACATAGACACTAGGAGGGATAGCTAAGCTGCCGTTTGGTTTTGAAACACAATGGTTGTGAAAAACACATAGGTTCCATTCGCATATGTGAAGCTTTCCGCTTGCATATATATATATATATATATATATATATATATATATATATACATACATATATATATATATATATATATATATATATATATATATATAGATAGATATATATAGATATATATATATATATATATATATGTATAGTACTTGTGTATTATCGCAACCAGATTTTCACGGTAATGCTGGTTGCTTCTCGTTGTGTCAAGTAGCACCAAGAATGCATTAAAAAGCTCAGAAACATGTTTTCTTTAATGTTTTGTGTTTTTAGGAAGATTTATCAGTTAAACGCATGAAAAAATAAGGTTTGAAAATAGGTTTCCCTTTTACCGCCAGCATCTCATATCAGTTAAGCAAGTCCCAATCTACTTCAAATGCGTTAAGCAATCCACATCTTCTGAGCTTCCTACATAGAAAAACAGTAAACAGTGACTGAGCAATCTATATCTTCTGAGCTTTCTACACATACCGAAAAACATTACAACAGGGACTTAGTAATCCACATCTGTTGAGCCGTAACACATAGGAAAATCAATGACATTCAATCAGCCTTTACCATGAGAACAGAAGCATCACAGCATAAAAGCAAAGCAGTACTGTCTACTTCTTACAAACTTTGGCAAAACCTTTCTTAGCAATCTACATCTGTTGAGCCGTAACATGGGAAAATCAGTGACATTCAATCAGCCTTTGCCCTGAGAACAGAAGCATCACAACATAAAAGCAAAGCAGTACTACTTCTTACAAACGTTTGTAAACCCTTTCCTATTTTTCCTGACAAGCTTCTATTCTAAAGTTTCTTCAGAACTGTTTGTAAAGCTATAAGAAATAAAGAGTTTACCTAACATAAATTGCATGTTTCCCGTTTCTTCTTTTCACCAATACATCCAAGCAGAACAGGGTAAAGCTGAAAAACAATCTTTTCCACACAAGAACAACACTAAAAGTAATCCATTCCACAATGCGAAAACAGCTAATCTGTTTGATCTATGCCTGTGTATAACATCGTACGCTAACTCTCACACTCCTTTCAGGCCAGCATACGTATACACGCAACCACTGCGATTGCTGAATTCAACGCTTGACATCTTTACAGCAAGCTACCCACAAATCCTAAAATTTTAACCTTTAATCGTTTTACAAACCCACCACCAATATCCTAGCAAACTTTTTAACAGTTTACCCTTCCCAATTACACTTATTTGTTGTTGTTTTAGTAAAAGACAAGAAAGCATATCATGTCACAAAATCTGGTTGCGATAATACGTAAGTACCATATATATATATATATATATATATATATATATATATATATATATATATATATATATTTACATATGAGCATGGTTGCTAACAATAAATCTACCACCCCTGGGATTAGGGAAATTCAAGGAGTAGGGGTTGGATTCCCTATCTTTAGATATTAAGTTGTCTATCTCACCTTCATTCTTGCTGGTTGGGTTCGGAGCCGATCCTCGGCTCTGACTTGGCCATCCCCAAAAGCTCGAGAGCTGCTTACAGGCTCGAGGCCCCCCTATATCCCATGATGCCTGGCCCTAGATACCCAGATCTCGTTTGCTGCTTCTGCTGCGAGGTTGCTTTTGCTGGCTCAGGTCATATTTTTCGATTTTATTGTTAGCATATATAAAAATTTATATTGTAGTTGGTGTTTAGAATAGTTATAGTAGTTATAGTAGTTGTAGTTATCTATTTGTAATTTAGTCTCCTTCCCTGGGAAACTCGTTTTCTTTTTAGAGAGTTTTCCCCTCCCCCGTTTGTTTTCTTCAAGGTAGCCGTTTTTAGTTAGAGGCTAATCCTTGTTCTTAAATTTTTATGTAGTAGTTTTTTTAATTAGAAATTGTTGTAGAACAGTAGGTTTATTTACCTTTTCTTGGATAATAGAGTGTGTGTGCTGTTAGGGTGTGGTAACTTGTGTTGAGTGCGTGTGTTTTACTAGTTACCTACTTCCCTTCTGTTACTTTTTCTCTGTGATTAATATTTCCTTTTACAGGAATGTCTAAAGATATGAAAGTATCTGGATTCAAGAAGTGTGATTCATGCTGTCAGAAGATGTCACTGACAGATGGTCACACTTCTTGTGTCTACTGTTTGGGCGCCCTACACCTGCAGGACTCTTGTTCGGTGTGCCATGCCTTTAGTCCAAGAGACCTGCAGGAGCGTAGGAATAAGCTAATCCTTAGGGGTTTGCTCAAACCTGAAGGGTCACCGGCTAAGGCCCAGCCAGTGAAACCCTCTAAGCCAACGAAGCCATCGGCTCCCAGCTCGGAGCTGTCGTTGGGTGTGGCATCTTCTCCAACTTCGGTTCCGGCTGGAACCGAAGTACCTATCTCCCAGTCGGCCTTGACTCTGGTGTCAGAACCATCAGGGAGCCGAAAACGCTCTAGATCTCCATCCCTAGAGTCGATACACTCGGCTCTGGGGTCGCCTCTGTAACAGTCGGAGCGAAGTCACCGATCCCACTCTTCTTGGTCTTCTAGACTATCTGACCACAATTTGGAGAGAGTGGTGAGCAGGCTTCTAAAATCGCAGGCCCTGGCTAAAATGTTATCCAGCCCCACTCATGAGGGTTCGGCTCTGCCTGTCTCTGCAGTCATTCCTCCTTTGACTCATCTCTTGAGTTCCGAGCCGGAGCTTGCTGGGGCTCGGATCGTAGAACCGTCAGCACCGATACCTACCCTTTTGGTTCTGTCATCGGCTCCGATCACCTCCATGGTGCCATCCTTGGAGGGATCTGGGTGTCGGGACTCCCTCATTGGCTCTGAGGGGCCGAGTGGCATCGGACCCTTGTCCAACCGCGTTTTCCCTCTCAGAGCTTCGGCGCAGGTGAGTTCAGCTCCTACATTGGCTTCGGAGCCATCTCTCTTGGTGCCGGGAAGGATTCCGGTCTCTTCGGAGCCTGAGCCTTCTCCGCTATCGGGAAGGGGTGCCTTCGAGGTCATGAGGAGTGTGCTGGCCTCTGAGTCAGCCCCACGATCAGCCTCATCGGCTCCTCCCCCCTTGGTACCTTCGTCTGCCTCTGCCCCTCCTCCAGACCCCAAGCGTGGGGAACAAGCACTCCAGGGCACCCCATTGGGTGTATCTTCCTCTTCCGAGGCCTCCCCTGATCATTCAGAGGAGCCCTTTTGAAAGAGGAAATGCAAGAGGAAGCATGTTGACTCCCCTGAGTCTTTCACTTCAGATACTGATTTAGAGGATTCGGAATGGTCCCCGAGATCCCCCTCTGAGGACGTCTCTTTCTCAGACATCCTTGAAATACTTAGGCAGGGGGGGAACTGGACTACTCTTAACCCTTCCAAGGATGAGTCGGTATTCCTGGACGCGTTTGGTTCCCAACCCTCCACCTCCTGGGTGTCTCTGCCTTTCGATCCACTGATGTCTGTGGTGGCTCGGAAGGCGTGGTCAGCCCCAGACACAGTGGAACCAACCCCCCGAAGACCCACAAAATTTATTACTGCACCACAGGACAAGCAATTTCTGATGAAGGGTGTTCCCGTTGATGCCATGGTGGTAGCAGCGGCCACAAAAAGGAGTTGGCTGAAACTTCTCCGTCTGTCCATCCCCCTAATAAGGAATCTAGGATGATGGACAGATATGGGAAGCAGATGTTTTCCTCAGCGATCTTCTTCATGAGGTCGCTGAACTACTTGTGCCACTTTACCCACCTTCATAGGGATCTCCTTAAAAAGCTAGGAGATACCCTTCAAGATCCATTAGCTGCTGGGGCCCAGGCTAATGTTGCCTCCCAGCTGGTGACTCTTAATTCGGAAGTAAACTCCTCCAGGAGTGGCGTGGCCTTGAGGAGGCATGCTTGGATGTGGTTATGTAACTTTGCGAAACCCTTCAGGGCATCTTTCACCTACACCCCCTTTGATGGTTCTGCTCTTTTTGGACCACAGGTGAAGGATACCCTTACCAGGTGTGAGCAGGAAGGCAAGACTGTCTCTGCTGTGGAAGTCCATTTTTCCACTCCTTCTAGACCGTATCCCAAGGGTCAGAAGAGTGGGAAGATGTGGTTCCAGAAACCCCAGGGAGACATGCCTGACACACGTGGAGAGTTCCCCTCCAGGGGCAGAGGAGGGAACAATAGACACCACCCTCGGGGCAGAGGGGGTCTGCAAAATCAGGGCCACAGGGAATCTTTCTCTGACAAGCCCTTCCAGCATCCCTGAGGTGCTGCCCGGCTGTCCACCTTCGGAGGCAGTCAGGGGAAGATTATCGCTGTACCCAAATGCCTGGCAAAGTATAACACAAGACAAATGGGTACTGTCTATCATATCCGAAGGCTACAAAATCCCCTTTTTTGCACTCCCTACATTCCCAACAAATCCCTTCCAGATGTTCCACCCAATCTAAGGGATCAAGCAGTTCAAGAAATATCAAAACTGCTAAGAAAAAGAGCCATCCAGCTAGTCCCAGCAGACCAGCAAGGATCCAGAATTTACTCAAGGTTCTTTTTGGTACCAAAAAAGACAGGGGACTGGAGACCCATTCTGGATCTCAGCAGACTAAACAGGTCTGTTCAAAGAACAAAGTTCCAGATGGTCACACTACAGTCCATTTTACCCTTTCTGGGTCAGGACAATTGGATGTGCTCCATAGATCTTCAGGATGCGTACTACCATATCAAAATGGACAGACACTCCAGAAGATTCCTCCGCTTCCGGCTGGGAGCCAGTCATTATCAGTTCAGAGCTCTGCCCTTTGGACTCACCACAGCCCCCAGGGTGTTCACCAAATATTTGGCAGTAGTTACCGCTCACCTGAGACGGCAAGGATTCCAGGTGTTTCCATATCTAGACGACTGGCTCCTTACTGCTACCACCAGACATCACCTGCTGCGAGCCAGAGACTACACCATCCAAACTTGCTCCAAACTAGGTATCACAATAAATTTCGAAAAGTCTGCATTGTCACCTTGTCAATCTATTACCTTTATAGGCACAAACTGAAATACAAAGGACATGTCAGTGAGACTGCCATTAGACAGAGTGTTAGACATTCACCTACATGTGCAGGTCTTATTAGGATGCAAAAAAATTCAGGCCAGATTCATCCTAAAAACCTTAGGTGTCATGGCAGCGGCTATCATACTAGTTTCCCTTGCTCGTTTTCATATGAGGATTCTTCAGTGGATGCTGTTCACCCAATGGTCTTTCCAGCAACTTCCAATGTCTCACAAGATAATAATCACACAGATATGCAAAAACCAACTTGCTTGGTGGATGGTTTCCCCATCAGTACCCCAGGGCAGACCATTTGCTCTTCCTCCTCCAGTGGCTACGGTGACCACGGATGCCTCCCTGATTAGGTGGGGGGGGCATTTTCAGGGCAGAACAGTCCAAGGCACCTGGCAGCCTCATGAGTACCAACTACATATCAATGTCTTGGAGATGAGGGCCATGCTTTTGGTATTGCAAGCTCTTCACAACTCTCTTCCCACTGGGACCATTGCAATTCAAACAGACAATATGTCGGTAGTGTGGTACATCAACAAGCAGGGAGGAACCAAGTCCTACCCCCTATGTCGAAAAGCACTCAGACTCTGTCAGTGGGCGATCTCTTCCCAACGGTTTCTGATAGCAGTGCACATCCCTGGGAAGTCCAACGTTATAGCGGACAGGCTGAGCAGAGCAATTCTCATGCCTCATGAGTGGTCTCTCAATCAAACAGTGGCGGACCAAATCTTCCGCAGATGGGGTCAGCCTTGCTGCGACCTTTTTGCCACCCCCTTCAACAGCAAGTGCAACAATTTCTTCTCTCTCGTCCCTCTTCCCGGACACTCCCCCAGAGACGCTCTATTCATGATTGGCCTCAGAGACTTCTTTATGCATTCCCTCCGTTTCCCCTGATTCCCAAACTAATACAGAAAGCTACCATCTTGGGATGCAAGATGATCCTCATTGCCCCTTACTGGCCTCGACAAATTTGGTTCCCATTCCTGCATCATCACCTTCTGGAGCAGCCCTGGACCCAGTTCCAGACCTCCTGATCCATCAATCGGGCGGGCTGCACCAATCCCTTCAATCTCTCCAGCTCACTGCTTGGTTGCTCCACTTCCAACCTTAGCAGGCTTCCGAACATCTCCCACTCGGTGCATGAAATCATCTTATCATCGCATAAGTCTACCACTAGAAAGACTTATGCTAGTAAGTGGAAACGTTTCTCTTTCTGGGCAGAGGCTAGAAATATAGATCCCTTTTCAGCCCCTGTGCACCATATTTTGTATTTTTTAGTGGAACGTTTTCATGCTGGATCTTCTTCTGCCACAATTAGAGTTCAATTAGCTGCAATTTCAAACTTTCATACAGGCCTATCAGATACTGGTATTATATCCCACAAGCTTTGTAAAGCTTTTCTCAAAGGGACTAGTTTAATCAGGCCCCCAGTGAGAGATCCCCTGCCTCTGTGGAATCTAAATTTGATTTTAGCTTCCCTGATATTGCCCCCCTTTGAATCTGCAGCTTCTTGTTCTTTGAAGTTTCTTTCTTGGAAGACCCTTCTTCTGGTTGCAATTACTTCAGCCAGAAGAGTTTCTGAACTTCAAGCTCTTTGTGTTCACCCTCCTTATCTAGTTTTCCACAAGGACAGAGTGTCTCTCAGAACTAATCCTTACTTCCTTCCAAAGGTTTCTCCTGAGAATAATTTGAATCAGTCTATTGATCTCCCTGTGTTTTTTCCAAATTATTCTAACAAGGTGGAGTACAAGTTGCATCAGTTGGATGTTCATAGACAGTTACGTTTTTACTTGCATAGAACTAAGCAAATCAGAAAATCAGACCAGCTGTTCCTGTCCTATGCTGAGGTTAAACAAGGTCTACCAGTGTCGAAAGTAACTTTATCTAGGTGGTTAACGTCTATTATTACATTGATATATCAGCTCAGGAACAAAGAGCTTCCTGCTAAACCAAAAGGTCACTCCACTAGAGCTCTAGCTACTTCAGTGGCTTTTCAGGCAAGATTGCCAATGGAAACTATTTGTGCAGCAGCTACATGGGCCAATCCTCATACCTTCATTTCACATTATAAGCTGAACGTGGCCTCCAGGAGCAGAGCTGATTTTGGTTCCACTGTTCTGAAGAGTCTGTTCCGATGAGTCACCCAGGATTGAGGTGCTAGGGACACTGTCCCAACCAGCAAGAATGAAGGCGAGATAGACAACTTAACATTAAGAAGTTATGTACCTACCATAACGTTCCATGTTAGTTGTCTTCTTCTCGCCTTCTTTCTTGGGTCCCACCCTTCATCCCCCTATCCTAGTAGACTGAGAAGAGTTCCTTATGTTTTTCTTTCACTGGCTGAGTCTTCTCTGGCTATTCCTTTCTGACTAGTAGTCTCTCCAGTAGGATTTATGCATTCTAGGATAGGATTCCTGTATTTTTATGTCTGCAGTTAGACTTACCAAACGAGAACTGGGTATCTAGCGCCAGGCATCATGGGATATAGGGGGGCCTTGAGCCAGTAAGCAGCTCTCGAGCTTTTGAGCATGGCCGAGTCGGAGCCGAGGATCGGCTCTGAACCCATCCAGCAAGAAAGAAGGCGAGAAGAAGACAACTAACATGGAACATTATGGTAGGTACATAACTTCTTATTTTGCCCACTTGCGAAGGTCAGTCAAGCGTTCCATTACTGAGGGTAGAGGTTCCGTTTGAATTGAACCTAAGCCTTGAGCTGTGAATGCTTTGAGCATACACAGAGGTAAAACAAGGTGAGTGAGGATAAGACAAAGTGATTTTCACTCAAAACGTTCTGAAGAAAGGATGACAATAATAGTAAGTAAAAAGTACATGATTAGGGTGAATAGAATGAGTGCAAGCAACTGAAACGAGGTTTTAATGCTCTTATGATGATAACGAATTAATTTGCAAGTGATGAAATGAAAGAACATGCATTGTTTGCATAGATAGTAAAGAATTAATGGACGTACTCAGGAAATACAGGCATATATGAAACAAGAAAGCTGTGCTTTTTATATGAAATTGTTTTATGATGTATATATATATATATATATATATATATATATATATGTATATATATATATATATATATGTATACAATGAATCAATATGTTGATAATGATGGATATTTTTAAAGTGTTTTTATTTCTTTGAATTAGTTGTAAGAGAGGAGGCATGTGCAATGTGTTATATGGGGGGTTTGGAATAGTAGAATGGGAAGGTGCAATTAATTAACTTGATTGGGGAGTGGTTGATGTGAATATATTTGATGTACTGCATTGTGGTATAATTATATGGTCTGATGAACCCACCGGGATGGTGGTGAAAGTGCTTACCTTGCAATAAAAGATTTTATGCCTATACAGCGTACGTTACACGACCGTTATTTTTCGTAAGATTGCCTATGTCATATGTGATAATTGAATAAAGATGCTACGATGTTTCTTGTTTAAAAAAAGCATAGTTTGTGTAATCAGTTTTTTCCTCAGATTTGTATTGATTGTTTTTTTAAACGACATGGCATGTATTGTGTGAATGAGCAGTGCACTGCTGTGGAGCTTTCACTTTTCCCCACCACAGAGTTGATACCTATCTATTTATCTATATCTAAATCTATACACACACACACACACACACACACACACACACACACACACACACACACACACACACACACACACACACGCACACGTGGGTGAGTTGCCACATGAGGTGTAAGGGAGCTTGCCCCTGCAAAATCCTTTTTAATATCTTTGATTTTATGCTACATATGCAAAAAATTTAATGAATCTTATCTCATTCTAGAGTGATATTAGCAAGCAATGTAAACCATACTCCCATGTAATGTTATCAATGTGCCTTACATTAACTAAACAGGTATTATCTTTGATGATTTTTATATTTAAAACATAAGCATTTGGTGATTACTGGTGTCAGGTAAATGTCAGAGAAAGATTTTGCCTCTAATTTGTAAGATAAATTCTTTTTTCTTTATAATTTAAAGTGCCATTTTCTAGGCGTTTTTGCAGGAAAATGCATATTACATTTTGTACTGACTCAAAGTGTCAGAAAATGCATTTCTGTTTTGTTTGGATTTTTTGGAAAATATGCTTTTAGGGCAGCAGGAGACACTGAAAGAAACACATAAATGTTTTCTTGAAATCAAGTCATGGATAAACACCATCATCAAATGAACTTCCACTAGAAAAAAAAAGATTGCCCAAAAGTTCATGTACAATGGATTAAGGTGGAGCAATATCACTGAAAGGAGAATCATTCATCCTTGGTTGGAGCTCAGGGACAGAAAGCTGTACATATACAGGACAGCCACTGTCTTTGAATCATAGTTAATATAAACCACTTACAGTCAACAACATAAAAGGTTAATTTATGGGACTGTGCTCAAAGATTATGAAGGCAGTGATCCGTGTTGAGCAACAGTTACATCTCCTGTGAAACTCACAGTCTATCTAATTATCTCTCTTCTGAGCAGGAAAATAATGAAGATAGCTACCTAGGAACATCTAGGATATGCAACAGCCTAAGGATTACATAACTCTTAACTATACAGATTTTTGCAGAATGTCCAGATTTTTGCCTCATATTTTTGGTCTGTTCCTCATAAAAATTGTGGTTTTCTGGCAAATCACTGAGGACTGATTTCACTAAATAATGACATAACTTTGAATTTCAGACTTCATCTCCTTCAGAAAGTACATGCCACCACAAATCCTGTTATTTTAGCAACTTTCTAAGCTTATAAGAGGAATATTTAAAATCTGTCCCTATTTTGGGGCCTTTGTCCCCCCCCCCATTATTTTAGACTCTGTCCAGATATTTTGTGCTAAGAGGTTGAGAGGTATGCTAAGGAACCACTTTTGTAGGGTGGATATAAATAGATAATTAAGGATTGCTATTCTTCATACACAGTTTATCAAAACCGGTTGGCCTCATTCTGCTATGGCAGCAGCTGCCTCAGGGAGTTGTCAGAAAATGTTTCTACCCATGATATTTATAAATTACAAACCTGCCAAACAACTTTTACTATCTGTCATGAACTGGTAGTTCTTTGCAGATCTGTTTCTTAAAGTAAAAGAATACAGCTCTCAGAGGCCTTCACTTTAGCTATAGATATAAGAGAATGATTGAAAGGCATCACAGCAGTAACTGCTCCATGCCATCTTCCCTTAGTCCACTTGATGTATACTGCACATAGTTATGGTTGTCATACCTCTCAACCTCTTAGAGCAAGAAATCTGGACAAAGGCCCACAAATAGGGACAATTTTTAAATATTTCTCTTACAAACTTAGGAAGTTGATAGAATAACAGGTTTTACATTAGCATGAACTTTCTGAAGGGTATGGTCTGAAACTCAAATGTCTCTGTTTATTTTCTGTCTTCAGTCTTTAATGAGTTGCCACTAATTTGTCAGAAAACCATAATTTTATGAAAAATGTACCAAAAATATGAGGCAAAAATTGGAACATTCTGCGAAAAACTGCAGTTGAGAGGTATGGTTGTGTTAATTTAAAATAAAGGTTTATTCTGCTGAGGTCCCCTTATTTTTCAGTAGGCAACCTATTCTTCTGTGGGATGCTGTTTTCTTTACTCAGAAGAATTGAAGATAGCTAATATTGAAAGTTGAGTTTGATGGTCAGTAGCTGATGTCAGTGATGCCAAAGGAATAGAATGAAAGGCTTGTTTGTACAGGTGCGCTGCTTGGAAATTCGGGACCAGTAAAGAGAATGACAGAAGTAAAGATTAATTTATATGTTACTGCTACTGCAAAATTCTCTGTCAAAGATTTACTGTTACATTTAGTGCTATACCAAACACACTTTCATAGACAGAGTTTGACTTTGATCAGCTCATAGTGCATGGTAACATAAATGTGTAATTGCTAAGAAGAACCCTTAATACTGTGTTGCAATAATTGAAATATAATACATTCTGTTTCTGACATATGGTTGCAGTCTCATCCCTAACCAAAGATATTTGACCAAGAAAACCTGTTTGGTTGGATTGCTTAGTGTAAACTTTTGTTACAGAACAGCAGATAACTCTCTTTGTAGTCAGGAATCATGGCTGACTTCCTTATGGATACGGATATTTGAAAGCACATTCCTTTAAAAGAAATTTGTATGGCTGCACATAGAAAATGGTCTACATTTCCTAGTATGACAGTATACCTTACTCATTTGAAGAATGATACTCACCGCCAAGCTAGTCTGTTCCATCCACATACATCCAACTGCATTGTTGGTACATACATTCATTGTAATGAACATTATGTTTAGGTCTACCATGGGTATATCCATCAAGGTAGACTGAAGTGCCATTTTTTCTATCAGAATAAGCTTTTTGCATTTTAGCTTAAATGGCTCTTTGGACCTTGAAGGATATCCTCATAACCCACACAGGTTATTTTTCATTCACAGTCTCCTACAGAATCTTTGCAAACTTAACAATTGGATTTTAAGTGTTAACGCACAAGGCAAAATTCTGTAAGTTTGGATACAGTATAACAGTGATGCATTGCTTTACCTTTAGTTTTCCATTCACACTGCTTATGGATGAGCCTACATATAATGATTAACAAAGTCAACATGTCCATTTCTTCCAAGTAACATGGAAACAAATTTGGTCGTATTAGAGCCAGGTAAATCACTGTAGCAACATACTTTGAATTTAATCCTTCATGTTTAACAATATTTCAGTATAACACAAGCAACAATTTTGAAAATCTGTTGAGTAAAAGGGAACTGTGTTGTTGTTGCAGTGTGTTACATATTCAGCAAGCTATGATGATTACCTTGTAGTTAAGGGTTCCTATTACGTTATTGAAAGATAACGTAATCGAATGATCAAAACTTCGAAATGGCAGCATTTTGAAGATTGCATTGTGGGATCCCATTACAGTGAGGATTGAAATATTTGCCCTTTCCTCACTGTAGTGCGATCTCGGAGTTGGAATATATATTTAGGCACAGCCCCCCACAATACAAGCTTCGAAATGCTGCCATTTTGAAGTTTTGATTGTTCGATTATGTTATCTTTCAGTAGCGTAATATGAACCCATAGTTAATAATGGCTTATAAGGACTGTCTCCCATCAGTGAATAATATTCAGGTATTAAAACACAAGTAGTGGTTGCTGTATGATGACTAGACATCTAAGTGCATGGATGAGGTACAAGAACAAAAGCTGAGTGTCCTTTCACATAAAGGAGAGACAGAAATAAGCCTTACTGCACCTACCAAATGGATATGTTTTGTAATATGGGTTTGTATGCTTTTTTAAGTTAGCTTTTAGTGTATGAAAAAAGTATTTACATATTGTTATAACCAATTTATGAGAATAAAGATAGTAGTCTCCATGTGAAAAAAAAAACACTACATTAAAAAAGTAAAAATTTCCTGATACTCTGCAGTAAATCCAGTGAAAATGATACTTTTAAGAATTATATTTGTGACCAGCAAAGATGAGGCGTCTTTGCCAATTCCTGTAACTAGAAGAGAGACCACTCTAGCATAGACGTTGAAGAAGAATCTGCTGCTGAAGGCTGCACCAGTGAAGGTGCATTCACTTGTGTTAGCTGCACTACAAAGTTTGGCTGAGAAATGGTATAAATATGGTTACACAGAAGTAGCAGGTGCCTTCATTCATTATCTCCAATAGATTGTTTTAGCTGCAGATAACACCTCGTCATCTGTTTTACTGAATGCTGTAGTATATTATACTCTGCTCACAAAAAATAAATGGAGGTGAGTGAAGACTCTGAGGAGGAATAGTGCACATTTGATGTGGGGGTCTTCAGTCATTGTTGCAGTGAAGCTGCAACTTCAAATTCATCAAGTTCATCTCTCAAGGTTATTACATTTGCAGAGGGAGTGAGCTTGATAGAGGATTTCTACAATTCGGTTAAGGTGGTCTACTCTTGTTGTGGATTAGCTCTCCTCTTTCTCACAGATCATGGATATTATGAAGAATAAAAGTCAGCACACAGGCATTAGTCTGCCTCTGCTGGGATGTCCTTGCAAGATACACAGGGCCAAATGTAATAACAGGAGGTGTAAGACTGCTATAGTGGATCCCAATATGGTAAGTATAACAGTATATCTCACTTCAAGACTTCTCTCACTGGAGACTCAACTTTACTAACATATAGGGAAGCAAGGGTCTTAGTTGTGTGGAAAATGTCTTTACCTCCTACACCATGCCAATAAAAAGATCAGAGTTATGGTGCTCATCTTTACTCATTTCTCAATACTCTTCAAATCAGATACATAAGGCAACTGTCAGCCATAAGAGGATACAATTTAGGAAAAGATAAAATTGAATAAAGTATCTATTAAACTGGAAGGCGAAATTGGCACAAAGTCATGATGTACTGGATGTATTCTGCAGGGTTGTTTCTTCTAGAGAAGCCATTAAATGTCATGCCTGGTTAAGTATCCCTGATTTACACTGAAGATATCAAAGTGGCTGTCTTGGATACCAGTCTGTATCCCAATATGTTGTGTGAGGACAAGCCAAACCAAATCACTTCCTGAGAAAAGAAGAGAAAAGCTTGATAATTTTTTCAGACTTCTTAGCTATACTCTAGACAATTTACAGGCACTAAAAAAAACTATCTGTAGCAAGTACTCAAACAAAGGTAGGTGACAAGAATAGCAGATTTTTCCCAGAAAAGCCTTGCTTACAACAAAAGAGCTATCTTCCAAGGAACAAGGATAACAACTTGTTACTTTGCAGAAAAAAGAAATGAATCATCTTCCAAGTTGCTTACAGCATTGGCCTATATTTCAGTGCTCTGTGCACTAACCTTGTAGGCCAGCTGATTTAAATTGTCTCCAGTATTTGAACTGTTGTGGGAAAGGACAAATGGATCATTGAAATAGTTTATTTGGGACATGCAGATACATTTTCCAAACTTCTATCCTTAAAGAATATTCCAGATCCCCCCTCCCCAATTTACCTTTTTCACCACTTAGAATCAAATCCAGAATTCATTACATGACAAGCCATTAAAAGATGGCCCATGCTCACAATAAGCATCAGGTTTGTGTCCAAGAATGTATGCTATTCTTAAGAAGCAGTGATCCTCCATTCCTAGTCTTCATCTAATTGCACAAAACATCTTTGTAAAGGCCCAGAGCTTTAAAATGATCTTAATCCTATTATTCCTACCACTAATTTCTCAAAAGGTGTGTACAGTTACAGTAGTAATGGAAGATGCTTGTCTTCACATCCCAGTCTGTGCTTCCACAAAAAATCAGCTCAGGTTTATGATGCAGACTCATCACTTTCATTTATTAACCCTAAACTTTGTCCTAGCAATGTTGCTCAGAATTTTCTTAAAAACCCTGATTCCAGTATTAGCCTGTTTCTGAAGGCATCTATATTTTTCTTGACTGGAATGAATGGCTGCCAACTTTAGATTCTCTTTAGTAGTTCATCCTCATGTGGAATCTTTAGCTAAAGTTTCCCAGGACAAAGAAGCTGTAATAAACTTATTTCTACACTTCATATAGAAAGACTTGGTTATGATAAGAGAGCACATTAGGATGGTTGGTTACATAGCATCTTACCTACTAGCATGGCTTGCCATGCCATACCAGACTTCATATGAAGAGATAACTGCAAGTGATCAGGTGCATTTTGAATCAGACTTGCTAAGAATTCAGCTGCGCTCTACCCTGAATAATAAAATAAAATGGAAATGCTCCAGAACCACGAGTGTCCACAAGTAATCAAACTGTTTATTCCCTAAGTCAAACTTTCACAGTAAACGTAGCAAAAGACAGGAGAACAATATAACAGAAAGACAGAAAAACAAATGGATTTTATATTTTAGAGCCTTTTCTCCACTAGGGTTAAACAAAGTATATAAATTAAAACCTGAACCTAAACATTTGTGAAATCAAATTAAATGATTTTAATTTGTGTTTCTACACTGAGTGTTTTTAGAATGAGCATTTTTAGTTTCATGACATCATATTGTTGTTTATACATTGCTGCTATTGTTGCTGTTTTTAAAGTCGCACCATTATTAATTAATTGTCTGACCAATCAGCTTTTAGTTTGTTAATTTTAATATATATATATATATATATATATATATATATATATATATATATATAGATAGATATATATATATATATATATATATATATATATATATATAAAAGCACCTTTTGACTTTAGTTTTGATATTTGTATCTTCATGCCTGATGTCAATTAAAGTTTTGGATTATTTATTGGTGTCTCCTTTTGCTTGATGCTGTGCTATTGGATGTTTTAGGAGTCTGAAAGGACAATACTTTGGAAGGAGGAAGGGATGCAAAAAAAAGGTGTCAAGGAGATACCCTAGTAACACTAACCTGTTTGAGGGGTTTTAAAACTTTCACATTCAGCTTGAACCCCAGGTTGCTGAACAGCTGAATAGTGAACTGTAGAGCTGATTGGGTGCATTGTATAGAAGGGGCTGAGATGAGACAATTATCCAAATATAGATGCCATGATGTCTGCAAAAGAATTTGACTGGGTCTAGACACTTTGTAAAAACTCTTGCAGCCTACAAGGCACTTATGTGAACAGGAAGTACAATCCCAAAACAAAGAATCCTAGGTAACACCTGTGCCTTTTATGGATTGAGATATGCCGGTAGGCATATTATAACTCTCGAAAGTCCTTGCAAAACAGAATGGAAACAATGAGTCTTAAGAGCGAGCATCTTGAATTATGAAACAAAAAGAAAGATGTTTAGTTTTAAAAGGTTCAGATTTGCTCTCCTTGTGCCTTCCTTTCTGGAACAGGGAACAGTCATGAACAAAAGCATTTGCCTCTTTGGGAAACTAGGAAGCACTGGTTCTATTACATTCTGGGACAGTAGGATAAAATTTGAGGAAACTTTTTTTTTGGGAGGAGGGGTCCTTGATTGGGAAAAGGGGATGACCACTAAAACCTGATTATTTTTATAACCCAGTCATCTGACATTGTATTTTTCCAATAATGAAGGCAGTGTGGGAGATGTGATTTGGGAAGAATGGCTAAAGTGAGGATGGGAGGGGAGAGAAGGGATGCATAAATAGTCATTCTTTTGAAAGAAGGGTCCATGAGATCCATCTTTTGTTTGTGTCTTCCTGCCACTTCTTTTCATATTGTTACTTAGATAGCTTTTGTTGAGAGGTTTTAGGTCTTTCAAGAAGGGACCAGAACAATATGAATAATTCCTTTGATATTCAGGGTTGGGAGACAGAGTTGCTGTATTACTTACATTAACTTGTCTCTCTCCCAGTTTCTTTAATACTTTAACTGAATAATTACTAAACAAAACCTCTCTGTCAAGGGGAACACTAAGAAGCTGAGTTTTAACATTAGGGAAAGTCTGTAGTCTAATCCATGCCTTTCTGCATGATAGTTCTAGTGGCAGCCTCCCTGGACACTGCTTCCACTGCCAAAAGCGCACTTTATAATATTTTTAATGATCTGTGAAGCAGAATTCAACATATCAATGCAGAGGATTTAGTGTCAGAGTTAGATAAGGAGGCCAGGGTTTGCCACATGTTAGCAAACACAGATGTGAGATACTTGGTGATGTGAGTCTGGCAATTAAATTATGTAAATGCCAAAGAGAGTAGTAGTAGTAGTAGTAGTAGTAGTATAGACCTTGTAAATCTTTCAAAAGAGCGACTATTCATAGGTTCATAGGTTCCTAGGTTGGTACTAGGCTATCGGCCCTAGGGCGTATACAAGCCTAGCCATAACAATTCCCTGGCTATTTCTTCCCACACTATTTACTTCCCTGGACCTAGACCTATCTTTGTTATAAGGAACTGATTAAATAACTAGAAGGTCTTAGCATATGCCTCCATCAATAGAAATAATAACTGGGTCTGGAACAGGGTTTTTGTAGAGAAAATTATATGAATCAGGCACACTGTATAATCTGTCAGGTTTCTCAAGACAGGAGAAACCTAGGCATAAGCAAATGTGTAAGCTAAGATACCTAGAACAGGAGGAATAGCCATTCTGGTTTAGAAGAAGCCATACTCAGTAATTCATAACATTTCTCAGATTATGGCATCTCCCTACCCTCCCATTAAAAAAATCATTTTTGAAATAGTATCCTGAAGAGAAATTTCTTCATTTAGGGAGTCTAAGGAAACGGTATCATCTGTTTTACACTCAAGACTTAGGTGAGGATAGCTGTAATCCAGACTGTCAACATCAGATTCATAACAATCCTCTACATCTGAAGAAAATGGGTGTCACTTTCTTTTAACTGGGATAGCGTCTAGAACCAATAGTTGAAGAGACTGGATTGTCTTCAACAGTCCCTAAGCAAAACTAAACCAGTCGTCTTGAGAAGGTCTCTACAGAGAGGCAGTGGAAGGAGGAGAGAAATGTTTTGTCTTTTCAAACCTCTTCTCAGGGGCTTCTGGTCTTAATGTTATAGAGGTAGCATCCAAAGGCTCTCAAAGACAGTATGATTCTAGGCTTTCCCTTCTCAGCACCAGCCTGACATATGGTCTGGCAGGTGATGCTTAGTGCCCCAGCCTTGGGGACTTCCTGAGGGGACCAAAGGGATCAGGAGAATCAGACTGGCATTCCAGGGGCTGCAAAAATAGGTCAGTGAATACCTCAGACCCAGACTGCAGAAAAGGGTGAACTCTATGATTTCTCCGAAACCTCTTCTATGGCTTTTTTTTTTTCCTGAGGGTGGAGGTCCACCAAAAGAAAGTCTGTTGCAACAGTCTCTCATGCTAACTCTTTCGGGTGCCTATTTTCAAAAAATAATTTCAGAGACTTTTGCCTGTTTCTTTAGGTTTTAGGGGTAAATGAAAGGCAAATGTGACATGGATTAGTATCATGTTGAGCTCCTAAAAAAAAAAAAAAAAAAAAAAAAAAGAACACAATTGGTATGAGAGTCCTAACAGAGACTCTGTCTACCACATTTTTACCCTTCCTGACTATAATCAATTTTTAGAAAGAAATAAAAAACTTTTCTCCGGAAAAGGGAAGCTTCCCAGCAAGGATATTTACCTGACAAACTCTGTCTCTCTTTCCCATTTAAGTACCATGAAGTACATCAGGCAACAAGCACCTTTCAGTGCTTGTTGTTTCTGTAGCAATTATGGGTTTTATGGGCTCAGGTTGCTAGCCCAAGGCTCAATCTTCCTCTGATGGTGCACCACACACATTCACACACTCAAACCTAAGGCCAATTTAGATTGTCCAATCCACCTACTGCATGTCTTTGGAATGTGGGAGGAAACCCACACAAATGCAGGGAGGACATGCAGACTACACACAAGGCACCCCAGCCAAGAATCGAACCAGAGAACGTCTTGCTGTGGGGAAACACTACTAACCGCTGCACCACTGTGCTGCCCTTGCACAAACTATAGCTGAAGATAAGCATTGGACATTAATTATGCTAAGCTAATGAAAACTCTAGCTGAGCATAAATACAGCAAGTAAGTTTGGAATTTATTCATAGCCATACCTTCCTCTTATAGCAGCATGTACTTTTGTGCTAAAGTCAGTGAACAGATGCACTGTGTCCAAAGAAGGTGTCCAGAGCTTTGTAGACTGGCCAGACATTCAATCCTTGGCAGAGTATGTTTTATATTTTTGGCTACTGCAAAAGTGACCTAGTGAAGAGCATCATGGCATTGCACAGCATGGCTAGAAAATACAAGTACAAGAGAGTAGCTTCCCTGTTTGGAAAAAAGTGGGAATTCCAACAGCAAACTTCAGCCAAGTGGCAATGTTAGGTATATCACAAACAGACCAGACAGACCTTACCCTACAAATAAACAATCAAATAATTTTTGGGATGACTTGATGAGGCAAGACTAACATCATTATGTGTTTATTAACTAGTCAGAATATGGAAATTGTATCCTTCAAACATTAAGGAAATACAAGCAATAAACAAGTAAATACAAATACTTGATATGGATCTGACCCCATAGCATCATCACTTCCAAAGCAGGTAGCCAGTTACCAGGACAATTGCATGACCAGCACAGAAGCCCAACACTGACAGTACAGAATATGTGTACTGAATGTGTTGCATGTGCTGTGCATTTGCACAGTACTGTTTGCACTTTCGTATAACTCTATGTACAGCAATCACCACCACAACCCTCTTGTAGCACACCAGATTTACTGCCATTTCCTTGCCATTTCAAGCAGACACACGCCACTACAAGATGATGTAGTATGCAGACTTAGAAAGCAAAAGAATCACCACTCACTTTCAAGTGACTGGGGAAATCAGTATTACCCTGTTAACTTCCCTTTCTGCACATTTATGGCTCTAGAGTGGGAGTAGTTATAATGAAATGTAGCACTGGAGAAGTACTGAGTTCTTCTTGTAGGTAATGTATAACTCACCTGCATACCAGTGTTCAGATGAGAATGTGGTTTACGGAGGATGTAATGACAGTTTCTCTTGTGGCAGCTGTATGGACACATAAGTGAAATTTATATATTAAACAACTAGTCCCAAATGGCTTTCAGACAGGATGTAAAACCCTATTTTGCAAACTTATTTTTTTGAAAGCCACCTTGCGCTATAACTCCATACCATATTATCAACTCCTAAGCTGTTTTTCCTAATGTGAAGGAAATCCCCCCCCCAAAAAGAAAATGTGTACAGCTTGACTAATTGCATCATTTGGTAATGGTACATTAGTTGATCTGGAGTGCGTCAAACACAGAACTTTCATATTCCAAGAGACTGTGATAGGTAAAAGTAACTGGAGCAAGAGTGAGTTGTTAGTTTAAGAAGTTTTTATTTATTTTATTTTACATTTGTTAACTGGGGGTGTCTGACTGAGTCGAAAAGGCCCTTTTTCAGCAGAGGCCCGGGGAGAAAAGCGCCACATAGAAAAATTACAGATACATTTAGACACGATCAGTATACACATAAATTACAAAAGACATGTTTTTACAGTGGTATGCAGCACATCAACAGTTAGTGGAGAGAATAAACAAAAAATATTAATTTAAAAATAAAGGTACTTAATAGATTTGTGGTGTACAGCTGAAATTTGGAACATAGGTAGAATACATACATAGTACACAGGTACAGTACATACATTGTAGATTAGCCAGTGTTTGTAAGAATAGTTTTCAATCTTAATCAAGTACTCTAGGTTTAGTATGTGTACCTTATCCACTTTCACTAGCCTGGGGAGCAATCATGGCACTGCCAACTTTGCTTGAGATGTTGCCTGATGAGGTCTTTAAAAGAGGCTTTGGATGATGTGTTTTGAATGCTAGTGGGGGCAGAGTTCCATTTTTTAGCCACTGAACTACTATATAGTGCATCTCCAAAGCTGTTGTAGCTGTTGGTGACTTCTAGTAGTAATTTGCTTGATGATCTAAGAGGCCTTTTGGCTGAGTGATGTTGTACTAAGTTTTTGAGGGCAGGACACTTATTGGGGAGCAGGGGTGTAGCTAGGATTTTCAAATTTGTACTGACAGCTCTCAAACTGCTACCCTCTCCCCAGCCAAGCTACGGCCTTTCTCGTAATTCACGGTTCGCTGTTTTAGTGTCGATGAAGAGGCATTCGCTGTAATGCCTCTTCAGTAATCTAATATAAATTCACTCAAACTCGGTTCCCTGAATTGAAAATTAATCTGAAATGTCAGTTCTTTGAAAAATGCAGCATGGTAGTTGGGGTAGAGACTTTATGCTTTTGTTTTCTGTAACCAAGGTACAGGTTTTGAGCTTGAGTAAATTACTAACCACCTGCTACCACTAACTAGGATGTTTCATTCACACACACACCCCTACCTACCTCTTAGTGCAAGAAATATGGACAAATTCTAAAATAAACAGGGACAGATATTAAATAATGTTCTCGTGAACTTAGAAAGTTGCTAAAATAACAGGATTTGTGCTAGTTTGAATTTTTCTAAAGGACTTGAAGTCTGAAGCTCAAATGTCTGTCATTATTTAGCAACTTCAGCCTTCAATGATTTTCTAGAAAATCACAAAATTTATGAGGAGCAGACAAAAAATATGGGGCAAAAATCTGGACATTCTGCAAAATGTGGACAGTTGAGAGGTATGCTACCTACCACACACACACACACACAAAACCTCTCAACCTCTTACAGCAACAAACTCATAAATAAAACTGAGGCAAAGGCCCAAAAATAAGGACATTTATTTTTTAAATATTGCTCTTATAAACTTAGAAAAATAATAGAATAGTAGTAGGTCTTGCATCAGTACGAATTTTCTGAAAGGTATGAAATTTGAAACTGAAATGTCTGCATTATTTTCTAACTTCAGTCTTTAAAAATTTGCCATTAATTTGCCAGAAAACTGCAATTTTATGAAAAACGGACCAAAAATGTAATGCAAAAATATAAAATTGCCAGACAATACAGCTGGGAACCTGTCAAAGGAGGGACACCATTTTAATATGAGCACAGTTAACTTAGAGCAGCACAAAATTAGAGAATCTACATGCATTTCTGAAATAAAAGTAATGTATAACTCTGATCATTACAGTTATTTATAAAAGTAAAGTAAACCCTCTATGTTTTCTTCCAAAATTGCTATTTTGTGGAGGGATCATTAGGGGAAGAGCAACATTTTGAGCCAAAATCAGGGAGAGTTGAGGTTTGGCTACGCCTAATTCTATAAAGCAATTTATTTGCATGTACCTCTCAACCTGTTAATGCAATAAATCTGGACAAGGCCAAATATATTGAGGGAACATATAAACAGTACTAAAACTTGCTCTTGTATAAACTGGGACAGTTGATAGAACAGGTCTTATTTTAGCATGCATTTTTCTGAAGGTTATAAAGTCTGAAACTAGTGTGTCATTATTTAGTGACTTAATTCCTAAATCATTTGCCAGAAAACCACAAATTGAGGAACAAACCAAAATAAGAAGCAAAAATCTATTCATTCTTTGAAAATCTGGACAGTTGGGAGGTATAGTTCAGCTGGGGCTGTCTATGTTTGCCGCCTTCCCCTCACAAAACCATGGTCGAATGGAGCCTCCCCCCTGCAGCCATTCCGATGATCCATTACTTTGCTATTTCACTCCATTTACCATAAACGCTAATGTACATACTGATTTACTTCTATGATGATTTGAACTTCATTTGAAAGTTTTATTTTGCATTTTACAGCACAAACACTAAGACATCTGCCAAACAAACTTGGCATTAAAACTTATCTGCCCTTGAAACTCACATTCATTGAAACAACATTAAAACCCACATTCAAAGAAAATACATTTTACCCGTGGCAGATAAAAATTAATTCTGGGCTGCTTTTAAATCATAGGCCCCTTGCATATGAAACATACATGTGCTCTTTGATACACCTTCCTATTGCTTTGAACATTTTTCCAGTAAACAATGAAACAAAACTGCCCAATTCAGAACATTTCCATCATAAAAGTCTAGTCAAACTTTTACAGTCCACCATTATCAGTAAATAATATGCACAATCTCTGAAGTAGTAAAAAAAAGTCATCTAAATAATTCCACGTTAAATAAATCTAAGTAATGAAGAGGTTGCTGCTAGCAATCACCTTTATATTTCATGACTTCACCGAAAAATAAAGTGTCTGATGCCCCTGAGGAATAAATTGCCTAAATTACATTAATAATAAGCTAGTAATATTGCAATAGGAAATGGATGGCAAACTGATAACAGGCTCATAGTTAGTGTCTTAACTTTCAGTACAGCAGCATTCACCTTATGGGAGTAGAACCAACAACCTTCTGCATTAAAAGCAAGTTCACAACATTTTGTGCTACTAGCAATGTGAGCTGATTTAGCATAATCAGCACTAAACTTCTCTTCCCCTGCAGCTCTCAGCTCCTTGTAAAATCTACAATACTCAACTACATCTCAACCGCAGCACAAGAAGTCTGGAAAAGCCAAATTTATTGGGGTGGGTCAAAAGGGCAAAACAGGAACACATTAAACATTGCTTGTATAATCTTGGAAAGATGCTAGAATAAAATGCTGTGTTACCATCATACATTTTACTGCCAAGGTCACTGTGCAAAATAGTCAGAACAACATACCACTATGCCAAATCACCTGCTTTGTGAAAGAGAGGAAGACTGAAACTTAAATGGCTATCATTTAATGAATTCAGTTCTCACCATAGCTGTCAACCTCTTAGCACAAAACACCTGGACAAACCCAGTAATGAGGGAATACAGCCCTCAAACATATTCAGTGAATTCAGTTCTTGCCATAGCTGTCAACCTTAGCACAAAAAACCTGGACAAAGCCAATAACAGGGTATTGCAGTCCCAAAAATAAGGACAAATTTCAAATAGTCATAAACTTAAAAATATTGCTATAAAAAAGGTTGTGTTAGTATATATGTATTGCTAGAACAAAAAGTTGTTTTACTATGTCACAAACACAGGGATAAGATGCAGACTCCACACAGAAGGCACCCCAGCCAAGAATCAAACCAGAAAACCTATAGCTGTGAGGCAACAATACTGCCACTGCACTATCAAATATGTAAGGAAGTAAACATTCAGAAACCTGAAGTCTGAAATTTAAATGCCTGTCAATTTGTTAATCAGGACAGTCTGACTTGGAACAAAAAAAAAAAACAATTTTCAGCAGAGGCCCAGGAAAAAATAATGCAGACATGTCTTTGTATAACATGGGAGGACACAAAAGCAAACCCACACAAACACATGGAGAAGATACTGACCCCCCCCCCACAAAGAAGGCACCCCAGCCAAGAACCAAACCCAAGAACCTATAGCTGTGAGGCATCAATGCTACGTTGCTACCACTGCACCATCAAATTTCAAGCATTGCAATATTTAAAAAACACATATATGATACATATATTGATCAGATCAAATATGAGGCAAAAATCTGCAATTTTTTTTTAAAGGGTGGTGGATAGGGAATTCAGGTCTTTAACACCTGCATACAAGGTACAGGGTTCAAGCCTGAGTATTCCCTACCACACCATCATGAGTAATCACCAGTACATCCCACCTGGGGCATACACACACACACGTCATATTGCTCACCAACCCTCGGTTCTCCTAACTAATGTCCTTGGCCCGCTCGTACATCCAAATGTAATGCTTGCATCCACGACCCGCTCGTACATCCAAATGTAATGCTTGAATCCAACCTTGCAGGTGAAGCTGCTTCAATCTCCCACTCGTACATCCAGATGTAATGCTTGAATCCAACCTTGCAGGTGAAGCTGCTTCAATCTCCCGCTCGTGTACATAACGCTTGAAAACGGCCGGAAATACATGCGCAGTGAGCTGCTGACGTCATCGTGCAGAAAAGCGCGAAAAAGTGAAGCTTTAAAAAGCTACCCCCTTCTAAATAATTTGTACTGAAATCAGTACAGTGCGTATGCCTCCCGACGTCCCTGTTGGGGAGGTAATATAATGACAGAGGCAGAGCTGATTGTAGGTTAGGAGGTTGGGCAGTTCAAGCCAGTGGAGCTGTCTCAAAGCAGTACAGTGATGAGTTCTATATGAGCAATTTTCAGCAAAGCGGGCAATTCTGTTATAGCAGGCTTCCATTTTGCTTAGTTCAGTTTTGTTGAGATTAGTCAGAATGGGAGATGCATAGAGTAGGGTGGATAGAAGTTGGGAGCGAGCAATGGCTGATCTTGTATTGTTGGTAAGAAATGGTTTGATACGGTAGAGTGATCCCAGTTTGGCATGTACGTTATTAATAGTTAAGTTGAGATGACTATCAAATTTTAGGTGGGAGTCTATGGTTATTCCCAATAGCTTAGCCTGTGCCACTGGAGATATTGGAGTAGCATTTGTGGAGTAGATAGTGAATTGACTGTTATCAGTATTTTTGTTAGACCTGGTTATAATCATAAGCTGAGTTTTCTTTGGATTGAGGATAAGTTGGGCTTTGGTTAGGTAGTTTTCAATGTCAGAGAATGCAAGATGAGTTGTTTGCAGGAGGGTGGGAATGTTTTGTGCAGCACATATTAAGGTAGTGTCATCTGCATACTGAATAATAGATGCATGCTGTGTGGAGGTATGGAGGTCATTTGTGAAGATTGTGAATAGTAGTGATCCTAAGAATGAACCCTGTGGGACTCCTATAGTTATGGGCAGCTGAGGA